>NC_069500.1:860380231-860680231 GCF_027579735.1 Bombina bombina
TACACCGCCGACAGCTACATTACCTACCCCCTAATGTGAGCCCCTTACACCGCCGCCATCTACATTACCTACCCCCTAATGTGAGCTCCTACCCCACCGCCAGCTATATTAAAATTATTAACCCCTAATTTAATCCCCCTACCCCGCCGCCAGCTATATTAATTACATTAACCCCTAATTTAATCCCCCTACCCCGCCGCAGCTATATTAATTACATTAACCCCTAATTTAATCCCCCTATACCGCCGCCAGCTATATTAAATTAATTAACCCTAATCTAATTCCCCTACACCGCCAGCTATATTAATTACATTAACCCCTAATTTAATCTCCCTATGCTGCCGCCAGCTATATTAATTACATTAACCCCTAATTTAATCCCCCATACAGCCGCCAGCTATATTAATTACATTAACCCCTAATCTAATCCCCCTACACCGCCGCCAGCTATATTAACCCTAATTATATTAGGGTTAATAGTTAATATTGTTATTATAGTGTGTGTGTGTATATATATATATATATATATATATATATATATATATATATATATATATATATATATATATATATATATATATATATATATATATATATATATATATATATATTATAATAACCCTATCTAACTCTAACATCCATAACTAAATTCTTATTAAAATAAATCTAATTAATATTATTAATTAAAATATTCCTATTTAAATCTAAATACTTACCTATAAAATAAACCCTAAGATAGCTACAATATAATTAATAATTACATTGTAGCTATTTTAGGGTTTATATTTATTTTACAGGTAACTTGGTATTTATTTTAACTAGGTACAATAGCTATTAAATAGTTAATAACTATTTAATAGCTACCTTGTTAAAATAATTACCAATTTACCTGTAAAATAAATCCTAACCTAAGTTACAAATACACCTACACTATCAATAAATTAAATAAACTACAAATATCTAAACTAAAAAACAATAAAATACATTACAAAAAAAACAAACTAAATTACAAAAAATAAAATAAAGATTACAAGATTTTTAAGCTAATTACACCTATTCTACACCCCCTATAAAATAATAAAGCACCCCAAAATAAAAAAAATTCCCTACCCTATTCTAAATTAAAAAAAGTTAACAGCTCTATTACCTTAGCAGCCCTTAAAAAGGGCCTTTTGCGGGGCATGTCCCAAAGAAATCGGCTCTTTTGCCTGTAAAAAAAAACACAATACCACCCCCCAACATTACAACCTACAACCCACATACCCCTACTCTAACCCAAACCCCCCTTAAATAAACCTAACACTACCCCCCTGAAGATCTCCCTACCTTGTCTTCACCCAGCCAGGCAGAACTCTTCATCCGATCTGGGCGATGTCTTAAATCAAGCGGCAGAGAAGAAGTCTTCCATCCGGCGATGTCTTCATCCAAGCGGCAAAGAAGAAGTCTTCCATCCGGTGATGTTTTCAATCAAGCGGCAGAGAAGAGGTCCTCCATCGGGGCAAAGTTTTCTTCCAAGCGGCATCTTCAATCTTCTTTCTTCGCTCCTCCGACGCGGAACATCCATCCGGCACGACGACTTCCTGATGAATGAGGTTCCTTTAAATGACGTCATCCAAGATGGCGTCCGTCAAAATTCTGATTGGCTGATAGGATTCTATCAGCCAATTGGAATTAAGGTAGAAAAATCTGATTGGCTGATTGAATCAGCCAGATTTTTCTACAGAAGCTCTGGGGTTTGTTTCACACTTGAATGAAAATGATATGGGTATAGGGTTCACTCACAATTTACAAAAGAACAGCATAGAGTTTTTGGATGTAGTCCTTGCTTGGGACCAGAAAGATAGTATATCTACCTCTACTTTTTTTTAAAAAAGTAGATTGTAATAATTTCTTGCATTTTTCTAGCAACCACCTGACAAAGTGGAAAACTAATATTCCATTTAGTCAGTTCTGCAGATTACGTAGGAATTGTAGTTCAATAGAGCAATATAATCAGCAATCTATCATCCTTAAGCGTAGGTTCTTAGAAAAGGGATACCCTTCTGAACTCATTTTTAGGGGCTATGAGAGAGCTAGGGATCTCAATAGAGATCAGTTATCATCTGTATCATCTAAAGAGAGTGATAAGGAGGGATTCTCAAATAAACAACCTCTACATGTGTAAACATATAACACACGGATGTGATAACATAGTATCTCATAATACAGGGGAAAGGGTCCCCATAAAAATCCGACTATCATGTGACTCCATCTACGTAATCTATGTACTGTCTTGCAAATGTGGGATGCAGTACATAGGTAGGACCTGTAGGAAGATCAGAACCCGTTGGAGTGAACACCTGAGAAATATAAAATCAAAATCTCCAAAACATAGTGTTTCAAGACATATGTGTGATAAATATATCCCAGGGAAATGTTCCTTCAAAATTACTCCATTAGAAGGGATTCCACAAAGCAATTTGTACAATAGGTTCTCCAAACTGAGACAAAGGGAAACCTATTGGATATACAAATTCAATAGTCTATTCCCCACAGGTCTCAACGAAGTTATAGATTCTGCAGCTTTTTTGTAAATATATATTAGGGTCTATAGGATAGGGTCATATGGGATTAATTTTATGTTTAAAATATTATGTTTATTCAATTCTTTTAGAATCATGTTTATTTGTTATCTGGATTAATTATAAAGTACTATGTTTATATAATTTTTTTTATTTTTTTTTTAGAATCTTGTTCAATTGTTATTTGGATTATTTTTACGCTTAAGTATTATGTTTATATAAGTATTTTTATGGAATCATGTTTATTTACTGTCTGGACTTTCCCCACTTATTTGTTGCTGTTGGTATTATGATATATTATTTATATCACTGACCTAATCTCCAATTAGATTAATTTTACACCAAATTATGGAACACTCACAATACATCATTTTATTTCACTTTATATTACATTTGAACACTAGAGATCACATTACACTCCAAATATACATACACAATACACATATATTTATAGCTTTATTAGTTATTCACATACATTCACACCCCATTTTACACCAAATTTATATTTCGCTGCAGGATTGTATACAACTACATATATTTATATTTCTATATATATTAGCACACATTGTTGTGGGTACACACACACATATATATGTGGGTACATATTTCCATTACAGTATTAGTTTTATATTTATGGGAATAGATTTGTGCATAATCCTGGAGCGATCAATGTATATCTTTTTATCAAGCATTAAATATCTTCACACCACTTCACATTGCATCACTGCAACAATATAATTTAGCTAGTTTGTTGCTATGTATTAATTTATGGCACATTGCACTTTTAGACAAGTAGATAATATCTTACACAGCGTCACTTTTACTCATACTCTATTGGTGACTAACACCCATGGGCGGTGACTAAAAATGAGAACAGGCATTGGTGGGATCTAGATTGTCTTAAAAAATATAAAGAAAAGAAACAGATCCCCCGGGGTCTACGTATTTTCAAGAATTGTTCTTTTAAAAATAACCCTGAACTTTTAACTAAGTGGTATAACATTTTAGATGAATGTTCTTTCAATCTAATTGATTTGCTTATATCCCATAGACAACAACTGGTTGATGAGGTTGGTTTAGAAATAGATACTATTCAGAAAGAACTGGAAGGGTTTAAAGAACATCCGGAATATCATAAACTCAATACCCAAACTATAAAATCGGTTGATGAGTACCAGACAGAAATTATTAATAATAAAAATATTAAACTAAAAAGAGAGACGAGGAAGATTACAGTATAGGAAATGTTTACACTTTTAATAGAACTAAACCCAATAAAGTAAATGATTGGACTGTAGTTCAACATCACAAAAATAAAAATAAGAATAATTATAATTACAAGCCATATCCTTATACTGATAGGGATAATATGCATAACACCAATCGCTCTAATTTTTACCATCATGATCTACAGTATTCACATGAGAATCAGAATAGGGGTTTCAGTGGAAATTCCCAAATAGGAGGTCACCATTTTAAACCGACCCATTCAGATAGAGACTATAGAGGAACATTACAACACCAGGAACATCATAACCCCAACTATATCCCTATTCATAATAGATTCCAGGTTCTTAACCCTGGACAGGATAGTGTTTTTGATCATCCTGGAGGGGAAAGACCCTCCACATCCACATCCAGGGCTATCAATACTCCATCTACATCCACTGGGGCTTTTTTAGAGAACCCCAATTTAGCACCCTTATGGAGGAGACCGAACCCCTCCACAAATCAAAAGAAAAGACCTTACCCAAACGGGGAAGGAGAGGGAGAGGGAAAACCAACCAAAATGAAAAACTCCAAAAACTAAGAAAGGGCATATTTAATCTCTCATCCCACACACTCACTAATGACGAAGTGAGAGTTTTGGGAAGAGGTCTTTCATATTGCCCTCCGAACCCCCACAATATTTTTGAGCTTTTTGTTGATCTCAATAAGTACACTCGCAAACTGTCTCTGCAAAGATATTTTGCAATTAAAGCCTACAGAAGGCTCACTTATATTACTTGATTCAGATCAAACAAGAGATCCTCCAACTGTCCTTTTTTATGACTCCAATCTACTAATGGAGGAACTTTTTGAGGGGATAGTACATACCTCTCTGGCACCTCCTTCCACTTTCAATCCTCCCAAGGAGGAAGTCTCTTATGTCGACCTTTACCAACAATTGGTTTTGGAAGACCTTGAATCTATGCCGAAAAGAATTATGGGAAAAAAGAAGACTTGGCCTAATGAAGCCAGGGCCCTTAGAAGTCTGATGGATGACCAAAATTTGGTCATCCGTCAGGCTGACAAGGGAGGTGGTATAGTTCTTCAAAACTACTCTGATTATGTTAAAGAAGCTTGTCGCATTTTGGACGATACCGATTATTATATAAAACTACCATATGATCCCACTAAAGAATATATGATAACTCTAAATGCCTTATTGGAATTAGGCATCACATCTAAGATTCTAACAAAAAAAGAAAAAAGATATATTACCCCGGACCACCCCAGTATACCATACTATTACCATCTCCCCAAACTGCACAAAAATGAAAAAGTGCCCCCAGGTAGGCCAATTATAGCAGGCATGAATAGCATTACAGACAAATTGTCGGAATACATTGATATCTACCTCCAGAGGTATATTATTAATTTACCATCTTATATTAAGGATACCAAAGACCTGCTAAATAAACTCTCTCTTATTAAATTGGAAAAAAGCAAGAACTACCTTTGGCTGTCCTGTGATGTTGGATCACTCTATTCAAATATATCACATGACTTGGGTGCATTTACCACAAAGATATATTTGGATAGAGATCTATATATGCCCAATGTCCAAAAGGATTATATAATTTCACTTATTAATTTTATTTTGAAACATAATTATTTTCAGTTTGTGGACACTTTTTATTTACAGATCAAGGGAACGGCCATGGGCACCAGATTTGCAAACCTATTTATGGGTTATTATGAAGATCTTTATATATACAATTCGCAATGGAGGGGCAATCTGGTGTTCTATGGCCGTTATATAGATGATCTTATTTTTATTTTTGATGGCACGGAGTCAGAAGCTCTGGGGTTTGTTTCACACTTGAATGAAAATGATATGGGTATAGGGTTCACTCACAATTTACAAAAGAACAGTATAGAGTTTTTGGATGTAGTCCTTGCTTGGGACCAGAAAGATAGTATATCTACCTCTACTTTTTTTTAAAAAGTAGATTGTAATAATTTCTTGCATTTTTCTAGCAACCACCTGACAAAGTGGAAAACTAATATTCCATTTAGTCAGTTCTGCAGATTACGTAGGAATTGTAGTTCAATAGAGCAATATAATCAGCAATCTATCATCCTTAAGCGTAGGTTCTTAGAAAAGGGATACCCTTCTGAACTCATTTTTAGGGGCTATGAGAGAGCTAGGGATCTCAATAGAGATCAGTTATTATCATCTGTATCATCTAAAGAGAGTGATAAGGAGGGATTCTCAAATAAACAACCTCTATTTGTGACCCAATATAACTCGAATCACAAAATTATTAATAAGATACTGAAAAAACATTGGCCTATCCTCCTAAAAGATCCCATTTTGAAGAAAACTCTCCCATCCCAACCTAAACTAGTCTTTAAAAGAGCACCAACTTATAAACAGAAATTGGCCCCTAGTAAGGTGGTAATGTCCAAAAGGAAACCAGTTAATACTGCTAGATCGGGAAACAGGTCCCACAATAATCATATCTTTAACAAGATAGGAGCTTTTAGATGTGGCAAAAAAGTATGTTACATGTGTAAACATATAACACACGGATGTGATAACATAGTATCTCATAATACAGGGGAAAGGGTCCCCATAAAAAGCCGACTATCATGTGACTCCATCTACGTAATCTATGTACTGTCTTGCAAATGTGGGATGCAGTACATAGGTAGGACCTGTAGGAAGTAGTAAGAAGTGAATACAGCGCCAACAAGAGGCCAAGGGATAAATATACTCACAGAGAGATAAAAGAAGATTATTTAATGAACCATGTTAAAAAGCATCAGTAATAAAAGACTATATATAAAAAATGTAAAAAGCACATATAAATAAAATTACAAATACAGGAATATCTTACAGAAGCGGCTCAAAGGGCCAAAGCTGATAATTACAATAAAAACAGAGGTAATAACAGGTGATCAGTGTGAGTGGTACACCAGAATAAGAGTGTATACTGATAAAACAGAATTAGCCTAAGTACAACTGTAGCAAGTGCATCAAGCAAAAAACTAATAAACAATAATACAAACAATAGTGTTCAAAATTAGTGTTACAAAAATAGTGTTCCAAAAAATAGAAAAATGCACTGCAGTGCAAAAAAAAGGGGGTAGCAAAATAATTGTATAAATACAATCAAATAGTGAGTTAGTGCAAATGGATATAAAAATGCTAGCTACTTAATCCAGTGAGGTTAAGATATAATTAAATAAAATACACAATATGCAATAACATAAAAAATAAAATACACAATATGCAATAACATAAAAAATAATAAAATATAAAATATAATCCAAAAAAGTGTTCAAAAAGTTGATCAACAAATGTTAGTGAAGAACAAAAATAAGTCAATCAAAACTAAAAAATGGAAAAAATGGGTGATGAAAAGCAAGGTGAAAGTGAGGAAATTGATTCCTTCCAATGTTAGTTACTTTGACAGATCCAAATTCCTGAGTGTGGTTGCTGAAGTAGCTGAATGGATCCTAGCACCTGTCAGCTGCTCCTATGGTATCCTAAAAAGTGTCCCTGTAAAAAAAGAAATTCACAACATAGTGTATCCAATATGAGAATGAAGTAAAGATTAAAGTAATGCTTACCAATATGTAAAAAAGGGCCTTTCTCAAGATGTCT
Organism: Bombina bombina; assembly: GCF_027579735.1. Classification (NCBI taxonomy): domain Eukaryota; kingdom Metazoa; phylum Chordata; class Amphibia; order Anura; family Bombinatoridae; genus Bombina; species Bombina bombina. The sequence goes on from NC_069500.1 coordinate 860,387,669, forward strand.
TGAGAAAGGCCCTTTTTTGAGGGCAGAAACGCGTTGACATATTGGTAAGCATTACTTTAATCTTTACTTCATTCTCATATTGGATACACTATGTTGTGAATTTCTTTTTTTACAGGGACACTTTTTAGGATACCATAGGAGCAGCTGACAGGTGCTAGGATCCATTCAGCTACTTCAGCAACCACACTCAGGAATTTGGATCTGTCAAAGTAACTAACATTGGAAGGAATCAATTTGCTCACTTTCACCTTGCTTTTCATCACCCATTTTTTCCATTTTTTAGTTTTGATTGACTTATTTTTGTTCTTCACTAACATTTGTTGATCAACTTTTTGAACACTTTTTTGGATTATATTTTATATTTTATTATTTTTTATGTTATTGCATATTGTGTATTTTATTTTTTATGTTATTGCATATTGTGTATTTTATTTAATTATATCTTAACCTCACTGGATTAAGTAGCTAGCATTTTTATATCCATTTGCACTAACTCACTATTTGATTGTATTTATACAATTATTTTGCTACCCCCTTTTTTTTGCACTGCAGTGCATTTTTCTATTTTTTGGAACACTATTTTTGTAACACTAATTTTGAACACTATTGTTTGTATTATTGTTTATTAGTTTTTTGCTTGATGCACTTGCTACAGTTGTACTTAGGCTAATTCTGTTTTATCAGTATACACTCTTATTCTGGTGTACCACTCACACTGATCACCTGTTATTACCTCTGTTTTTATTGTAATTATCAGCTTTGGCCCTTTGAGCCGCTTCTGTAAGATATTCCTGTATTTGTAATTTTATTTATATGTGCTTTTTACATTTTTTATATATAGTCTTTTATTACTGATGCTTTTTAACATGGTTCATTAAATAATCTTCTTTTATCTCTCTGTGAGTATATTTATCCCTTGGCCTCTTGTTGGCGCTGTATTCACTTCTTACTACTTGTGCATATTTTTTGGAGGTTGGTTAGGATCTCTGTTTGGATACAGCTTGGGGATTACCTTAGCGCTTGTACACACACCCTTTTTCACTAAGGACCTGTAGGAAGATCAGAACCCGTTGGAGTGAACACCTGAGAAATATAAAATCAAAATCTCCAAAACATAGTGTTTCAAGACATATGTGTGATAAATATATCCCAGGGAAATGTTCCTTCAAAATTACTCCATTAGAAGGGATTCCACAAAGCAATTTGTACAATAGGTTCTCCAAACTGAGACAAAGGGAAACCTATTGGATATACAAATTCAATAGTCTATTCCCCACAGGTCTCAACGAAGTTATAGATTCTGCAGCTTTTTTGTAAATATATATTAGGGTCTATAGGATAGGGTCATATGGGATTAATTTTATGTTTAAAATATTATGTTTATTCAATTCTTTTAGAATCATGTTTATTTGTTATGTGGATTAATTATAAAGTACTATGTTTATATAAATTTTTTTTTTTTTTTTTTTTAGAATCTTGTTCAATTGTTATTTGGATTATTTTTACGCTTAAGTATTATGTTTATATAAGTATTTTTATGGAATCATGTTTATTTACTGTCTGGACTTTCCCCACTTATTTGTTGCTGTTGGTATTATGATATATTATTTATATCACTGACCTAATCTCCAATTAGATTAATTTTACACCAAATTATGGAACACTCACAATACATCATTTTATTTCACTTTATATTACATTTGAACACTAGAGATCACATTACACTCCAAATATACATACACAATACACATATATTTATAGCTTTATTAGTTATTCACATACATTCACACCCCATTTTACACCAAATTTATATTTCGCTGCAGGATTGTATACAACAACTACATATATTTATATATATATATATTAGCACACATTGTTGTGGGTACACACACATATATATGTGGGTACATATTTCCATTACAGTATTAGTTTTATATTTATGGGAATAGATTTGTGCATAATCCTGGAGCGATCAATGTATATCTTTTTATCAAGCATTAAATATCTTCACACCACTTCACATTGCATCACTGCAACAATATCATTTAGCTAGTTTGTTGCGATTTATTAATTTATGGCACTTTGCACTTTTAGACAAGTAGATAATATCTTACACAGCGTCACTTTCACTCATACTCTATTGGTGACTAACACCCATGGGCGGTGACTATTGAGTTTTCTTATTCTGAATGATCGCGCAGAGCCGAGCACACATGGTCTCCGGCGGTCAGGTGATCACACGTCACTATTTGTTGACATTTGTAGCTGCGGGTAACTGGAATCATGTGACTACATGTCACTTCCGGTTATCCCCTAGTGAGGAGCATCGCACATTATTTTGAATGCCTGATGACTCAAACACAATCCCATCAAATGGAGGCATATCATTGGTCAATTATGAAACACGTTAGGTTTGTTTACTTTCAAGGTAATACACAGCGATACACAGTCACGATCGACACTGTCTAACTTAGATCGGAGTTTACACTTTAAACACAATTATTTACAACACGATAAATATGGTTACTTTTTTTATTATATTTACTAGCAGACACAGATCCCTATAAATTCAATTTTAATTACAGTGGCAACTGGGTGGAGTAGGAAAGGAAGGATCTTATTGGATATTGTTTGGGAAGGAAGGGGAGGGACAACTGTTCATGAGGTTACTGAGCCCTATTTAAAGGGTAACTTTACACAGAGAGTATACAAGCCTGAGGAAACGGGGTTCTCCCGAGAAACGCGTAGCTACTCTACTCTTATTAGGAGATTGATATTCACACAACCCAGCTGTATATTGTTATACCTTTGGTATTTTTATTCTGTATAATAAAATACTAATTTTAACTTTTACATCAGTCTGGCGTTGGTGTGTTTGTCTCCATATCAGTAACCTTAGGGCATTCCAGCCCATTTCTCCATTTCACCTGCAGTTCCAGTCGAAGGGAAGGATTGCTATTGGGTCTTATCCAGAAGCCCTGCAGGCAGTAAAATTCCAATACTGCACACATCCGGTGGGGATCTTCCACACAGCCAGCTGGTTTGCTGTAGAATACCAGCCTGCTCCTGTTGGCACAATAGAGTGCCGCCAATTTTGTGAGTACCCTTAATCTGCTGCTGTTTGGATTCATTTATCTTTTTTGACCTACACATGTGGCGCCTCTGTTTTTGTTTTTTGTCTTAACATCATAGAAGTAATTATTAATTATATTGTAGCTATCTTAGGGTTTATTTTATAGGTAAGCATTTAGATTTAAATAGGAATATTTTAATTAATAATATTAATTAGATTTTAATAAGAATTTAGTTAGGGATGTTAGAGTTAGATAGGGTTATTATATATATATATATATATATATATATATATATATATATATATATATATATATATATATATATATATATATATATATATATATATATATATATCAAATTTAATAGCGGAGGGGACGCAATTGCTATGAGCTTTTTTAGAAACAAGGAGTAACCAACCAGTTTGCTTCTAGGCTAATACTGGTATGGTCTAGAGTATATCAGATATTTGGTGCAGACCCTTATGTAAAATAGATGAGTTTATATAGAGAGAATAAATCCTGGAAACAAAAGAAAGACCAGGATAAAAGACAGGGAATTCAGCACTCTTTTTTACAAAGTTTAACTAAAGCTCAAAATAAATACTCAAATGTGTCGACCTAAAAGCTAGTGTAGCTGCAAAGGAGTGAACTCTCTGGCACTAACAGTATTATAACATATATATATGCTCAGATGGTAAAAAATGCAAAAAGTCCCAATAGGTAGATATGATCACTTTATAAAGATGTCAAAATAGCATAAAAAATACAACTTATTACAAACCTGACCGGTCAGGGGATAGTGTCTATACCACAACAGAAATCATCAACATGATATGTAATTGTTTTCACAGGCCTGTAGAGCCATAAGTGTTAGCTGCAGGATTAGAATGGGGGACAGTAATTAGACTACTACACCCTACTGCTTGCGGCACCTTAATATGTAAGGCTAAATGCCGGGCAGATTATTATCTGGGATCTAAGTAGTTACAGTTAGTGTGCCCCAACACCTATGCAGAAGTATTGATGCTCTTAGAGGTCAAAACATTGATTGCACATATACATGTTACTTAGAAGATATATTAGTGGGGGACTGAAAGTCAAGCTACTACACCCAGCTGCATACGGCACCTTATAGTATTAAGGCTAAATGCCGGGCAGGTATTTTATGGGATCTAAGTAGGTTGCTGTACTGTGCCCCAAAATATGTACATATATCTTGTTACCATGCAAGCAAACAGCTAAGAACAGTAGTATACAGCCAGCTTTGCTGAATAATCACTTAGAAGCAGCTACTCTTGGTATCGGGTATAAAAGTCCCTTTAGATAGAGTTATGCAAGCAGGAAGGTTAGCCGTGAAGCAGATATAAATAGTTGTAGAAAGCACAAGGTATAGCCTCAGCGTAGCGTGATATTAATAAGCTTCAAGCATATATTAGTAGTAACGTTTCCTTGGGGAACATTAGCATATGCCCTCTCACATCAGGGTAGGATCATCCAAGACAGTCAATCAGCAGCCTATTACTCAGGCAGTGACAAGGCAGTATACGACCTGTTTCTTTCAAAGTTATTCCTGTGACTGAAACATAGAAGATATGCCTCATTGAGTAGTCGGGAACTCCATTCTAGGGATCCATCCGGCGTGTTCGCTTGCAGCGTGTCTGTTCCGTGTGATCAACACCAATCACATGCTCCGGTCAGCTTGTCCAATGCCGACGCGCGTTTCACCCGCTGGGTATGTCGGGCTTCGTCAGGGCGTGATGACGTTGGGAGTGCTTCGTCTCCCTTTTGAACTTTGCTTAGTGGCACGCCCCTATTGAGAAAGTCTCACTATGCTTTATCAGCGATGCTGGTTGGTAAAGGGACAAACCCTTTGAAGTATATGTTGATTAATGCTAATATAGTAATGATACAAAAGGTTAAAGTATACTCATTTAAAAAAACACTTGCATGCTAGGATAAAGAGATCATATATACCTGAAAAAAACAATTGGGTTTTTGTTGGAAAAAATTACTAAGGAATTCGTCAAAACATGTAATTTACCTATTTAGCCTTATTTGCCCTAAAAAGATGGTATAGATAATATTCAAATACAGCAAGATAAATGATATAATATATAAAATATAGGGGCATGCCTGTACCGGGAAATGTTATGGGATGCGAATGATGAATACAACGGCCATACTTTATAAAAAGCAGGCCATGTCTATTCTATCATTTAGCCCTTTAGGTATCTGTGTTTGGAGGATTGTAATCCACCTGCATTCCTTTTGGAGGAGGACCTTATCATTATCGCCTCCTCTGTTGTTGGTAATGCCTCTGTCAATGCCTATGAATGAAAGGGAGTCAGAAATACAGGCATGAGCATCCTCAAAATGCTTAGCCACATTGCTTTTGGGATTCTTATTTTTAATGTCATCCCTGTGCTCAGTAATCCGGTCTTTAATGGCTCTCCGAGTTTTGCCCACATAAAACCGTGGGCAACTGCAGGAGAGAAGGTAGATGACACCTTCAGTGTTGCATGTAATGTGATGCTTTAGTTTATATATCTTGCCAGTATGTGTGGAGAAAACTTTAGTTTTTACCATGTATTTGCACGCCACACATCTTCCACATGGATGATTTCCCGTGGATCTATGTGTAGTGAGCCAGTCAGTTTGTTTTTTGGGTGATACAAACTGGCTTCTCACCAGTTTATCCCTAAGGTTAGGTGCTCTTCTGGCAGTGATGTTAGGGTGGTCTCTCACCTCCTTTAATACCCCTTCATCACTTGTTAAAACATGCCAGTTTTTATCAAGTATAGTTCGCAGAGCTGACCAGTGACAATTATAGTCTGCGATCAGTCTAATAGGACCTTGCACAGGTTTCTCCTTTGGTATCAGGAGTTGCTCACGATTTTGGTGGGCTGCTTCATTCAGAGCCCTTTTTATGACTCTCTTCGAGTACCCCCTGTCTTCAAAACGTTTTTTCATTTCTTGTGCATGCTCATAATATTTTGTTTTTGTTGAGCAGTTGCGGCGTAATCTGAGAAACTGTCCCTTGGGTATTCCTTTTTTAAGGTGGTCAGGATGGTGGCTAGTTGCAAGAAGCAAACTGTTGGTTGCCGTCGCTTTACGGAAGTTCTCAGTTTCAATTAGACCCTGATTAAGATTTATTTTAATGTCCAAAAAGGAAATTTCCTTCCTACTGGACTGCAATGTAAGAAGGATATTTATATATAAAATATAATAACGATATTAACTATATTAACCCTAATATAATTAGGGTTAATATATATATATCTATATTAACTATATTAACCCTAATATAATTAGGGTTAATATAGTTAATATAGCTGGCCGCGGTGTAGGGGGATTAGATTAGGGGTTAATGTATTTAATATAGCTGGCGGCGGTATAGGGGGATTAGATTAGGGGTTAATGTAATTAATATAGCTGGCGGCGGTGTAGGGGGATTAAATTAGGGGTTAATGTAATTAATATAGCTGGCGGCGGTGTAGGGGGATTAAATTAGGGGTTAATAATTTTAATATAGCTGGCGGTGGGGTAGGAGCTCACATTAGGGGGTAGGTAATATAGATGGCGGCGGTGTAAGGGGCTCACATTAGGGGGTAGGTAATGTAAATGGCGGCGGTGTAAGGGGCTCACATTAGGGGGTAGGTAATGTAGATGGCGGCGGTGTAAGGGGCTCACATTAGGGGGTAGGTAATGTAGATGGCTGCGGTGTAAGGGGCTCACATTAGGGGGTAGGTAATGTAGATGGCGGCGGTGTAAGGGGCTCACATAGGGGGTAGGTAATGTAGATGGCGGCGGTGTAAGGGGCTCACATTAGGGGGTAGGTAATGTAGATGGCGGCGGTGTAAGGGGCTCACATTAGGGGGTAGGTAATGTAGATGGCGGCGGTGTAAGGGGCTCACATTAGGGGGTAGGTAATGTAGATGGCGGCGGTGTAAGGGGCTCACATTAGGGGGTAGGTAATGTAGATGGCGGCGGTGTAAGGGGCTCACATTAGGGGGTAGGTAATATAGATGGCGGCAGTGTAAGGGGCTCACATTAGGGGGTAGGTAATATAGATGGCGGCAGTGTAAGGGGCTCACATTAGGGGGTAGGTAATATAGATGGCGGCGGTGTAAGAGGCTCACATTAGGGGGTATGTAATGTAGCTGGCGACGGTGTAGGGGGATCACATTAGAGGGTTATACTTTTAATGTAGGTGGCGGCGGGGTCCGGGAGTGGCGGTTTAGGGGTTAATACATTTTTTATTGTTAGGATATTGGTAAGTTACACTGAGCGCCAAATGCTAAGGACCCTTTGCTTTAATAAATTGACCCCTAGCGGTCAAATAGATATGGATAATCAGATACGAGGTAATTAAAGCGCCAAAAACCAAATGGCCGGGTCTGGGGTATATAAAATTAAGTCAGTTTATAAGTACACATACATAAAAGTTAACATTACGTTAATCATAAAATCAAAAAATATAAAAAATAATCAAGGATCCAAGATTTTACAATGAGTTAAAATCAGAAATAAAAACAATTGTTTACTTATACAATATTTTCCGGATTTGTGAGTGGATCAGTGTAGGTGGTTCTTCTAGAGAGACACTTCTTTGTCTATCTAAAGCTAGCTAAATGTCTTGCATCATGTGGTAATTATGATGTATAATATTACTAGTTGTGCAATATTATTTTGGTCTCCCAATAGACTCCCATATATATATATTATTATTTTTTTAACACTATCAAACACTCCTTACTCACATCAAGTTAATTGGGAGTCTATTGGGAGACCAAAATAATATTGCACAACTAGTAATATTATACATCATAATTACCACATGATGCAAGACATTTAGCTAGCTTTAGATAGACAAAGAAGTGTCTCTCTAGAAGAACCACCTACACTGATCCACTCACAAATCCGGAAAATATTGTATAAGTAAACAATTGTTTTTATTTCTGATTTTAACTCATTGTAAAATCTTGGATCCTTGATTATTTTTTATATTTTTTGATTTTATGATTAACGTAATGTTAACTTTTATGTATGTGTACTAATAAACTGACTTAATTTTATATACCCCAGACCCGGCCATTTGGTTTTTGGCGCTTTAATTACCTCGTATCTGATTTTATTGTTAGGATAGTAAGGGGGGATAGCGGATAGAGGGTTAGACGCGTTGGGCTATGTTTGGGAGGCGTGTTAGACAGTATGGGTGATTTTATAACTTAGTCAGGTTTTGTAGGCACCGGCAGTTTCTAAAGTGCCGTAAGTCACTGGCGACTCCAGAAATTTGTACTTACGCAGATTTCTGGACATCGCTGGTTTATCCGACTTACGGCACTTTACCCTCTGACGGTGCCGTATATGGGATAGCTCGAGTTGCGAGCTGAAACTACGGGCAGCGGGGGTTCCCTCGCTTGCGCCGCAAACTACGATCTATATCGGATCGCGCCCATGATTCTTCTTAGAGCATAAACAAAAGACAATGTCCGGTAAACAAGCTTTAACAGAATGGATAGAGACGAAATTTGATCCTTTAAAGAACTTGCTGTAGGTCCCTTATCAAGACTCACGTAGAAAAAGAAGTATTCTTGGAATTTGCACAGAATTGAGAACATAAAGAAAGATAAACCTTCCACACCTTGTGTTAAATCTTTCTAGTAACAGGTTTACAAACCTGAATAAGTATCAATAACCAAATTATAGAAGCATCTGGGTAAGAATCAACTGTTTAATTTCCACGCAGTTAGGTTGAGAGATTGGAGGTTTTGGTAGAAAAATGGACCCCGAGATAGGTCAGATCTCAGAGTTAGACTCCATGGAGTCGCCCTGGACATTCCCACCAGATCTACGTTCTGCAACCGAAATAGATATCTGGTGTTCCCCACCTGGTCACGACATGGTTGAACACCTCTTGATTTAGAGACCATTCCAGTGAAGAGTCTGATGACTCAAGTAATCAGTCTCCCAGTTGTCCACTCCTGGTATATGACTGGCTGATATCACACACTGATATTTTCCGCCCAAGACAGAATGCGAGAAACCTCCTGGATGGTTAAGGACCTCCATGTTCCCCCTTAATGATTTATGTACGCTACTGTTGTCCCATTGCCCGATTTAAATCTAATAAATGGGAATGAACTGAGAATCGGCACAGCCTGCAAAGCATTGAAAATTGCAGAGCTCTTAGAATATTAGAATATAGTATCGAAGATGGTGGTGACCAGTGAGGGTGAGGCAGAGCTGTTTGGAAAGGAACAGGTAGGGATTCAGGGGGCGGGAGGGTAATATCTACACTAAAGCTAAATTTAACCTTACAATCTACCCTTTCACTGCCTGGAATAATAAAAAGTGTGGTTTATGAAATATACCAAAATAGGCATAGATCAATACCTTGGGTTGTTAGATAGATTATATATATATATATATATATATATATATATATATATATATATATATATATATATATATATATATATATATATAAATATATATCTATCTCAAGGCTCTATTCTTTTTTTATTTAAATGAAGTGATACAAAAAAATGTTTTTAAAAAATTACCGTTATTTTGGGCAAGTTCTTCTCTGAAAGTCCTGGTAGTAAAGGGGCAAAAGTGACATGAAACCAAAAATGTTTCTTTCCTCAGAGAGTGTACAATTAAAAAAAAAAAAAAAAAAAAAAAAAAAAAAAAAAAAAAAACTTTCCAATTCACTTATAATATACGTTGCTTAGTTCTCTTGGTATCCTCTGTTGAAAAGCATACCTAGGTATGCTCAGAGCTGCTGATGTGTTGACTGCACATATATATGCCTCTTGTCAATGACTTATTTATGTGTTCAGTCAGCTCTCAGTAGTGCATTTAAGCTTCTTCAACAAAGGATACCAAGAGAATGAAGCAAATTTGATCGTAGAAGTAAATTAGAAAGTTGATTAAAAGTATTCTCTGTCTGAATCATAAACAAAACAAAAAATAGGTGTGGTTCTATGTCCAATGACACTATCGGTAGCCATGTCACTGGCTAAACTGCTGCAAAAATTCTGAAAAACCTTGACAGTCTTGGGGATGGAGAGTGGAGCCTCAAGAGAGGGCATTCTACAGTAAATTTGAATGTTTATTTTTTAATGCAGTGCAGGTAGTGAAATATACATTGCATGTATTATGAAGACAAGCAGTTTTTAATTCGCAAAAGAAAAACCTTGTGCTTATCACCCTTTAAAACAAGAGATAGCATTCATTAGAAGCGTTTTTCCTAACTAAAAAATATACCGCAAACATGTTCAAAATATTTGAAGTATAATCTAAAGAATAAATATTATGTACACGCATTGCTCTCTCATAAAGTATATCGTAGAGGCAAATATATATGTATAGCTAGACAGATCGGTATGCAGCATAATACTTGTTCCCACAGAAAGAGCAACCACTCACCTTTCCCAGAGGTTCCATATTCCTTGACATTTGCACACACAACTGCTGCTCTTCTTCAGACTCATCTCCATAAGGACCATACTCTGTAAACAATAGGTTGTTCTCTTTACACTCATCCATGTAAGCACCTCAATTACAACCCGCCAAAGTCAACCGAGCCTAAAAGCGTGCACCGCGCAGCTAATGCTATATGAGCTCTACACTGATATCCACGCTGACGCGCTGCACTTCGTATCACCAACAAATGGTAAACATCAACACTGACATTTTTAATTATAAACTTTTATTGTAAAATATCCTCATTAAAAAAAATATATATATATATACAAAAAAAATTAGACACGACCTTTCTTCTTGTAAACCAGTGTTCTAAAAAAAAGTTGTCCAAACTCCAAATGTCTACCGCATAAGAATGCGGGAGCTACGTCACTTCCGGTGAAGTGATTCAGCTGCTGGAGGAAGAGTGTGGCCTCACTGCGCATGCACAAACAGCCCAACCTCCTCGAAACAGCTGTTTAAGGCTATGCAACAGTCTAGACATTCTATGGCAAGGCGCAGGCGACACACTGGCAACACGACACTATTGGTTATACAGCCACTGACTTCACGGACACACGGGAGGCTTATAGGGGTTGCAGGGGGTGCTGCTGATAGGGCTTACGTAAGTTACACAGGGGGTGCTTATGGGGGTTACATGGGGTGCTGATAGGGCTTACGTAAGTTACACAGGGGGTGCTTATGGGGGTTACATGGGGTGCTGATAGGGCTTGCGTAAGTTACACAGGGGGTGCTGATGGGGCTTATGTAAGTTACAGAGGGGATGATGATGGGGCTTACGTCAGTTACACGGGGTACTTATGGGACTTGCGTAAGTTACACAGGGGGTGTTTATGGGGGTGCTGATAGGGCTTGCGTAAGTTGCACTTACAGGGGGTGCTGATGGAGCTTACGTAAGTTACAGAGGGGGTGTTTATGGGGGTTACAGGGGGTGCTGATGGCTTGCGTAAGTTACACGGGGGTGCTTATAGGGGTTACAGGGGGTGCTGATGGGGCTTATGTAGGTTACACCGGGGTATTTATTGGAGGTACGGGGGAGCTGATGGGGCTTACGTAAGTTACACAGGGGGTGCTGATGGGGCTTGCGTAAGTTACACAGGGGTGCTTATGGGGCTTATGTAGTTTACAGAGGGGTGCTTATGGGTGTTACAGGGGGTGCTGATGGGGCTTATGTAGTTTACAGAGGGGGTGCTTATGTGGGTTACTCCCTGTGTAAAATATATAGGTCCCATCAGCACCCCCTGTAACCCAGATAAGTACCCCCTATGTAACCTACATAAGCCCCATCAGCACCCCCTGTAACCCCCATAAGCCCCGCCGGTGTAACCTACATAAGTCAAATCAGCCCACCCCCCTGTAACCACCATAAGTACCCCCTCTGTAACCCCCATAAGCCACCCTCTGTAACCCCCATAAGCCCCATCAGCACCCCCTGTAACGCCCATAAGCACCCCCTCTGTAACCTTCATAAGCCCCATCAGCTCCCCCTGTAACCCCTATAACCATCCCCTGTGTAACCTACATAAGCCCCATCAGCTCCCCCTGTAACCCCTATAACCATCCCCTGTGTAACCTACATAAGCCCCATCAGCTCCCCCTGTAACCCCCATAAGCACCCCAGTGTAACCTACATAAGCCCATCAGCTCCCCCTGTAACACCCCCTCTGTAACCTACATAAGCCCCATCAGCCCACCCTAGAAACCCACATAAGCACCCCCTGTGTAACCTACATAAGCCCCCCATGTCACCCCCATAAGAGCCCCCCTGTAACCCCCATAAGTACCCCCTCTGTAAACTACATAAGCACCAGTGCCCCATTTAACCTCCATCAGCACCCCCATTAACCCCCATAAGCCCTATCAGCTCCCCCTGTAACCCTCATAAGTACCCCCTCTGTAACCTACATAAGTCCCAACAGCACCACCTGTAACCCCCATAAGTCCCCCCCCCCCCGGTGTAACCTACATTAGTCCCATCAGCCATCACCTTTAACCCCCATAAGTACCTCCTGTGTAACCTACATAAGCCCATCAGCTCCCCCTGTAACCCCCATAAGCACCCCCTCTGTAACCTACATAAGCCCCATCAGCCCCCCCAGAAACCCCCATAAGCACCCCCTCTGTAACCTACATAAGCCCTATCAGCCCCCCTAGAAACCCACATAAGCACCCCCTGTGTAACCTACATAAGTTCCATCAGCTCGCCAGTAAACCCCATAAGCACCCCCTCTGTAACCTACATACGCCCCATCAGCTACACCTGTAACCCACATAAGCACCCCCTCTGTAACCTACATAAGCCCCATTAGCTCCCCCTGTAACCCCCATAAGCACCCCCTGTGTAACCTACATAAGCCCCATCAGCCCCCCCAGAAACCCCATAAGCACCCCCTCTGTAACCTACATAAGCCCTATCAGCCCCCCTAGAAACCCACATAAGCACCCCCTGTGTAACCTACATAAGTCCCATCAGCCCGCCAGTAAACCCCATAAGCACCCCCTCTGTAACCTACATACGCCCCATCAGCTACACTTGTAACCCACATAAGCACCTCCTCTGTAACCTACATAAGTCCCATCAGCACCCCCTGTAACCTACATAAGCCCCATCAGCCCCCCCCTACAACCCTCATAAGTACCCCCTGTGTAACCTATATAGGTCCTATCAGCACCCCCTTTAACTCCCATAAGTATTCCCTCTGTAAACTACATAAGCACCAGCGCCCCCATTTAACCCCCATCAGCACCCTCTGTAAGCCCCATTAGCTCCCCCTGTAACCCCCATAAGCACCCCCTGTGTAACCTACATAATTCCCATCAGCACCCCCTGTAACCCCCATCAGTACCCCCTGTAACCCCCTTCAGCAACCCTGTGTAGCCTACATAAGCCCCATCAGCCCCCTGTAACCCCCATAAGTACCCCCTGTGTAACCTACATAAGCACCAGTGCCCCATTTAACCTCCATCAGCACCCCCTGTAAGCCCCATCAGCTCCCCCTTTAACCCCCATAAGCCCCATCAGCTCCCCCTGTAACCCTCATAAGTACCCCCTCTGTAACCTACATAAGCCCCAACAGCACCCCCTGTAACCCCTATAAGCCCCCACCCTGTGTAACCTACATAAGTCCCATCAGCACCCCCTGTAACCTACATAAGCCCCATCAGCCCCCCCTGCAACCCTCATAAGTACCCCCTGTGTAACCTATATAGGTCCTATCAGCACCCCCTGTAACTCCCATAAGTATTCCCTCTATAAACTACATAAGCACCAGCGCCCCCATTTAACCCCCATCAGCACCCTCTGTAAGCCCCATTAGCTCCCCCTGTAACCCCCATAAGCACCCCCTGTGTAATCTACATAAGTCCCATCAGCACCCCCTGTAACCCCCATAAGCCCCCCCCCCCCGGTGTTACCTACAAAAGTCCCATCAGCACCCCCTGTAACCCCCATAAGCCCCCCTGTGTAACCTACATAAGCCCCATCAGCTCCCCCTGTAACCCCCATAAGTACCCCCTCTGTAAACTACATAAGCCCCATCAGCACCCACTGTAACCCCCATAAGTACCCCCTGTGTAACCTCCATAAGCCCCATCAGCTCCCCCTGTAACCCCCATAAGCACCCCCTTTGTAACCTACATAAGCCCATCAGCTCCCCCTGTAACCCACATAAACACCCCCTGTGTAACTTACATAAGTCCCATCAGCCCCCCTGTAACCCCCATAAGCACCCCCTCTGTAACCTACATAAGCCCCATCAGCACCCCCTGTAACCCATATAAGTACCCCCTCTGTAACCTACATAAGCCCCATCAGTACCCCCTGTAACCCCTATAAGCAACCCCTCTGTAACCTACATAAGCCCCATCAGCACCCCCTATAGCCCACATAAGCACCCCCTCTGTAAACTACATAAGCCCCATCAGCACCCCCTGTGTAACTTACGCAAGCCCCATCAGCACCCCCTGTAACCCCCATAAGCACCCCCCCACCGTGTGTCCATGAAGTCAGTGGCTGTACAACCAATAGGGTCGTTTTGCCAGTGTGCCGACTGTGCCTTGTCTCTGATGAGTGAGAGTAGGTCCGTGTGCGCATGCGCGGCATTGTGCGAGCATGCGCAATGAAGGTTACGGACCAAAGAATTCCTTGACCCGTTGCGTAGCCTTAAACAGCTGTTTTGAGGAGGTCGGGCGTCTTGCGCATGTGCAGTGAGCGCCACACACTTCCAACAGCTGATTTCACGTCACCGGAAGTGACGTAGGTCCCGCATTCCTATGCGTCGCGACTTATATTAGAACACCGGTATTCTAATAACTATCGACTTAGAAGAATGCGGGACCTGCATCACTTCCGGTGACGTGAAATCTGCTGATTAGCTGTTGGAGGTGTGTGGCGGTCACTGCGCATGCGCAAGAGGCCCGACCTCCTCAAATCAGCTGTTGATGTCCACGCAAGGGGTCGAGGAATTCTATGGCCATTACATGTCATTGCGCAGGCGCTCAGAATGCCGTGCAGGCGCACAGAATTCCGCACATGCGCACACGGCCCTACTCCTCACCCTCAGCTTTATAACATTTATCAGAGACAGGGCACAGGCGGCACATTGGCAACACGACCCTATTGGTTGTCCAGTCACTGACTTCACAGACACACGGACCAATCAGATAATGAAGTAATGCTTTTTTCCTATGTATTATCTGATCGGTCCGTAGTCCGTTTGATTTGCCCACCTCCATTCAATTACCAAATTGGTCCATTGCGCACAGCAGATGGCTGATGCGGGTTACAGAGAGGGAGGTGCGCTGGGACTTATGTGTGCTACGGGGGGGTTGATGGTGGTTACAGGCGGTGGTTAAAGGGGGTGCTTATTGGGGGGTTACAGTGTGAGCTGAGGGGGTTTATGTAGGTTACAGAGGGGGTGCTTATGGGGGTTACAGGGGGAGCTGATGATGCTTATGTAGGTTACACAGGGGGTGCTTATAGGGGGTGCTGATGGGGCTTATGTAGGTTACAGGGGGTGCTTATAGGATGTCAGTGGGTGCTGATGGGGCTTATGTAGGTTACAGAAGGGGTGCTTATGGGGGTTACAGGGGGGTGCTGGGGATTATGTAGGTTACAGGGGGTGCTTATAGGGGTTACAGGGGGCGCTGGGGATTATGTAGGTTACAGGGGGTGCTTACAGGGGGCGCTGGGGATTATGTAGGTTACAGGGGGTGCTTATAGGGGTTACATGGGGAAGATGGGGCTTATTTAGGTTACAGTGGGTGGTTATAGGGGTTACAGGGGGGGCGCTGGGGCTCATGTAGGTTACACAGGGGGTGCTTATAGGGGTTACAGGGGGTTGCTGATGGGACTTATGTAGGTTACAGGGGGTGCTTATAGGAGTTACAGTGGGTGCTGATGGGGCTTATGTAGGTTACAGTGGGGGTGCTTATGGGGGTTACAGGGGGGTGCGGGGGCTTATGTAGGTTAGAGGGGGTGCTTATGGGGCTTACAGGGGGGCGCTGGGGCTTATGTAGGTTACACAGAGGGTGCTTATGGGGGTTACAGGGGGTGCTGATGGGGCTTATGTAGGTTACACAGGGGGTGCTTATGGGGGTTTACAGGGCACCCTGTAGCCCCCATAAGCACCCCCTGTTACCCCTAAGAGCACCCCTTGTGTAACCTACATAAGCCCCATCAACACCCCCTGTAACCCCTATAAGCACCCCTTGTTACCCCCATAAGCACCCCCTGTGTAACCTACATAAGCCCCATCAGCACCCCCTGTAACCCCTATAACCATCCCCTGTGTAACCTACATAAGCCCCATCAGCTCCCCCTGTAACCCCTATAACCATCCCCTGTGTAACCTACATAAGCCCCATCAGCTCCCCCTGTAACCCCCATAAGCACCCCCTGTGTAACCTACATAAGCCCCATCAGCATCCCCTGTAACCACCATAAGCACTCCCTCTGTAACCTACATAAGTCCCATCAGCACCCCCTGTAACCCCATAAGCACCCCCTCTGTAACCTACATAAGCCCCATCAGCACCCCCTGTAACCCCATAAGCACCCCCTTTGTAACCTATATAAGCCCCATCAGCACCCCCTGTAACACCCTTAAGCACCCCCTCTGTAACCTACATAAGCTGCAGCGCCCCCCCTGTAACTGCCATAAGTACCCCCTCTTTCACCTACATAAGCCCCAGCACCCCCTCTATAACCCCCATAAGCACCCCCTCTTTAACCTAAATAAGCCCCAGCACCCCCTCTGTAACCTACATAAGCCCCAGCGCCCCCATGTAACCCCCATAAGCACCCCCTGTAACCTCTATAAGCACCCACTGTAACCCCTATAAGTAGCCCCTGTAACCCCTATAAGCACCCACTGTAACCTACATAGCACAAAGGGGTGCGTATGGGGGTTACAGGGGGGCGCTGGGGCTTATGTAAGCTACACAGGGGGTGCTTATAGGTGTTATAGGGGTGCTTATGGGGTTACAGAGGGTGCTGATGGGGCTTATGTAGGTTACACAGGGGCACTTATGGGGGTTACAGGGGGGCGCTGGTGCTTATTTAGGTTACAGCCATAAGTACCCCCTCTTTCACCTACATAAGCCCCAGCACCCCTCTTTAACCCCCTAAGCATCCCCTCTTTAACCTAAATAAGCCCCAGCAACCCCTCTGTAACCTACATAAGCCCCAGCACCCCCCCCCATGTAACCCCCTAAGCACCCCCTCTGTAACCTACATAAGCCCCATCAGCACCCCCTGTAACCCCCATAAGCACCCCCTGTAACCCCCATAACCACCCCCTCTGTAACCTACATAAGCCCGATAAGCTCCCCCTGTAACCCCCATAAGCACCCCCTGTAACCTACATAAGTCCCATCAGCAACCTCCTGTAACCCCCATAAGCACCCCCTATGTAACCTACATAAGCCCCATCAGCTCCCCCTGTAACCCTTATAAGCACCCCCTGTGTAACCTACATAAGCCCCAGCATCCCCCCTGTAACCCCTATAAGCACCCCCTATAACCCCTATAAGTAGCCCCTATAACCCCTATAAGTAGCCCCTGTAACCCCTATAAGCACCCCCTATAACCCCTATAAGTAGCCCCTGTAACCCCTATAAGCACCCACTATAATCTACATAGCACAAAGGGGTGCGTATGGGGGTTACAGGGGGGCGCCGGGGCTTATGTAGGCTACACAGGGGTTGCTTATAGGTGTTATAGGGGGTGCTTATGGGGCTTATAGGGGGTACTTATGGGGTTACAGGGTGTGCTGATGGGTCTTATGTAGGTTACACAAGGGCACTTATAGGAGTTACAGGGGGGCGCTGGGGCTTATTTAGGTTACAGAAGGGGTGCTTATGGGGGTTACAGGGGGGGCGCTGGGGCTTATGTAGGTTACACAGGGGGTGCTTATGGGCTTATGTTGGTTACACAGGGGGTGATTATGGGGGTTACAGGGGGGGGCGCTGGGGCTTATGTAGGTTACGGAGGGGGTACTTATGGAGGTTACAGGGGGTGCTGGTGAGGCTTATGTAGGTTACACAGGGGGTGCTTATAGGGGTTACAGGGGGTGCTGATGGGGCTTATGTAGTTTACAGAGGGAGTGCTGATGGGGTGACAGGGGGAGCTGATGGGGATTATGTAGGTTACAGAGGGGGTAACCTACATAAGCCCCATCAGCTCCCAATGTAATCCCCATAAGCACCCCCTGTGTAACCTACATAAGCCCCATCAGCTCCCACTGTAACCCCCATAAGTACCCCCTGTAACCCACATAAGCACCCCCTGTAACCTCTATAAGCACCACCTGTAACCCCTATAAGCACCCCCTGTGTAACCTACATAAGCCCCATCAGCTCCCACTGTAACCCCCATAAGTACCCCCTGTAACCCCTATAAGCACCATCAGCTCCCCCTGTAACCCCCATAAGCACCCCCTGTGTAACCAACAAAAACTCCATTAGCTCCCACTGTAACCCCCATAAGCACCCCCTCTGTAACCTAGATAAGCCCCATCAGCACCCCCTGTGTAATCTACATAAGCCCCATCAGCACCCCCTGTGTAATCTACATAAGCCCCATCAGCACCCCCTGTAACCCCATTAAGCCCCATAAGTACCCCCTGTAACCCCATTAAGCCCCATAAGTACCCCCTGTAACCCCATTAAGTACCCCCTGTGTATAACAGCCCCATCAGCACACCCTGTAACCCATATAAGCACCGCTTGTGTAACCTATATAAGCCCCATCAGCACCCCCTGTAACCCCTATAAGCACCCCCTGTGTAACATACATAAGCCCCATCAGCACACCCTCTAACCCATATAAGCACTGCAACAATGTAGCATGAAACACAGCACTCACTGCACAGCAAGGAACAGGTTTACCAAACCCAGCATCAATACGAAAAAAGCAGAAATGTTCCAGCTGGTGCAAAAACCTTTTATTGTGCAAACAGGGATACAAACAAAGCAAAGCAACGTTTCAGGCTCACAATTAGCCCTTTCTCAAGCTTGACCATAAATGAGTGAACAAACATTTAAATAGCCATAATGGCGCCAAATATTGTGATTAAAAATAGTACACTGTTGCCCTCTAGTGAACAGCAACAATATAACATCCAAACATGTATTAAAGTGCATTTTGATGACTGAATATATCGCCACCTAGTGAACAATCATCATACTGTCAAACAGATATATATTTAACATATGTGAAAAAATAGCATATATAAAAATAGCATATATAAAAAAATAGTATATATAAAAATAATAAAACAGTATTATTTTAGTATTATATTATTAAACAGTTATTATTTTTATATATACTGTTTTTTTATATATGCTATTTTTATATATGCTATTTTTTCACATATGTTAAATATATATCTGTTTGACAGTATGATGATTGTTCACTAGGTGGCGATATATTCAGTCATCAAAATGCACTTTAATACATGTTTGGATGTTATATTGTTGCTGTTCACTAGAGGGCAACAGTGTACTATTTTTAATCACAATATTTGACGCGATTATGGCTATTTAAATGTTTGTTCACTCATTTATGGTCAAGCTTGAGAAAGGGCTAATTGTGAGCCTGAAACGTTGCTTTGCTTTGTTTGTATCCCTGTTTGCACAATAAAAGGTTTTTGCACCAGCTGGAACATTTCTGCTTTTTACCCATATAAGCACCCCTGTAACCCTCATAAGCACCCCCTGTGTAACATACATAAGCCCCATCAGCACCCCCTGTAACCCCCATAAGCACCCCCTCTGTAACATACATAACCCCCATAAGCACCCCCTGTGTAACCTATATACGTCCCATCCGCAACCCCCTGTAACACGCATAAGCACCCCCTGTAACCCCTATAAGCACCCCCTGTAACCCCTATTAGCACCCCCTGTAACCTACATAAGTCCCATCAGCAACCCCCGGTAACCCCATAAGCACCCCCTATGTAACCTACATAAGCCCCATCAGCTCCCCCTGTAACCCTTATAAGCACCCCCTGTAACCTACATAAGTCTCATCAGCAACCCCCTGTAACCCCTATAAGCACCCCTGTGTAACCTACATAAGCCCCATCACTCAGCAACCCCCTGTAACCCCTATAAACACCCCCTTTGTAACCTACATAAGCACCTTCAGCTCCCTCTGTAACACCCATAAGCACCCCCTCTGTAAGCTGCATAAGCCTCATCAGTTCCCCCTGTAACCCCTATAAGCACCCCCTGTAACCCCTATAAGCACCCGCTGTAACCTACATAAGCCTCAGCGCCCCTCTGTAACCCCTATAAGCACCCCCTGTAATCCCATTAAACACCCCCTGTAACCCCTATAAGCACCCCCTGTGTAAGCTACATAAGCCCCATCAGCACCCCCTGTAACCCCTATAAAAAAAACCTGTGTAACCTACATAAGCCCCATCACTCAGCAACCCCCTGTAACCCCTATAAACACCCTCTTTGTAACCTACATAAGCACCTTCAGCTCCCTCTGTAACACCCATAAGCACTCCCTCTGTAACCTACATAAGCCCCATCAGCACCCCAGTAACCCCAATAATCACCCCCTTTAAACACCGCCTGTAACCGCCATCAGCGCCCCCCCCCCCCCCGTAACACACATAAGTTCAAGGGCACCTCCCTCCCTGTAACCAGCATCAATTTGGAAATTGAATGGAGGTGGGCAAATCAAACAGACTACGGACCGATCAGATAATACATAGGAAAAAAGCGTTACTGCATTATCTGATTGGTCCGTGTGTCCGTGAAGTCAGTGGCTGGACAACCAATAGGGTCGTGTCGCCAGTGTGTCGCCTGCACCTTGTCTCTGATGAATGTTATAAAGCTGAGGGTGAGGAGTAGGGCCGTGTGCGCATGCGCAGTATTCTGTGCGCCTGCATAATGAAGTTTACTTGCCATAGTATTCCTTGACCCGTTGCGTAGGCTTCAACAGCTGATTTGAGGAGGTTGGGCCTCTTGCGGATGCGCAGTGAGCGCCACACACCTCCAACAGCTGATGTCACGTCACCAGAAGTGACGCGGGTCGCGCACTCTTATAAGTCGAGAAGTTTTAGAACAGCAGCTGTGAACTACGCACACGCGCAATAGCAACTCCTGTTCCAGCCATCACTAGGTCCGTTTCACGGAAGTACGGTGTTCTGTCAAAACATCAAACCCGCCGGGGGTTCTATCGAGAACTCAAATACATTGAGAACTCCAATCTGATGTCACTTCCGGTTATTCCATACATCTGATTGGTCTGTGTCTTAGTGAGTGACAGGATTCACAACCAAAGAGCTTCAGAATGTGAAACGGACCAACCAATGGGATCACTCAGTGACAGGATGAGGAAGTTTTGTCTTTTTATTTTTTAGGAGAGGGGTTTTTACGAAGACGTTTAAATGTTTTTTGCGTCCTTTAGCAAACTGGATAAACTGCAAAAAAGTACATTTTGGCAAACAACTTTTCTGGGTGAAAAAACAATTGGGTAGATTACGAGTTTTGTGTTTTTTCTCACCACTCACTTACCTACAGCGCTAGTTTTACAGATTTTTACAAACCCGGCGTTAAAAGGCAAGAAGTGAGCGTAGAGCAAAATTTTGCTCCACACTGCACTCCAATACCAGCGCTGCTTAAGTCAGCGGTGAGCTGGTCGTACGTGCTCGTGCAGGATTTCCCAATAGACATCAATGGGGAGAGCCGGCTGGGAAAAAGTCTAACACCTTCAATAAAGCAGTGTAAAACTCAGTAACGCAGCCCCATTGATTCCTATGGGGAAACAAAAGTTATGTTTACAGCTAACACCCTAACATGGACCCCGAGTCTAAACACCCCTAATCTTACACTTAATAACCCCTAATCTGCCGCCCCCGACATCACCGACACCTACATTATACTTATTAACCCCTAATCTGCCGTCCCCGACATTGCCGACACCTACATAATACTTATTAACCCCTAATCTGACGCTCCGGACATCGCCACCACTTACATTATACTTATGAACCCCTAATCTGCTGCCCCCAACATTGCCGACACCTACATTATATTTATTAACCCCTAATCTCCTTCCCCCAATGTCGCCGCAACCAACCTACATTTATTAACCCCTAATCTGCCGCCCCCAACGTCGCTGCCACTATTCTAAATTTATTAACCCCTAAACCTAAGTCTAACACTAACCCTAACTCCCCCTAACTTAAATATAATTTAAATAAATCTAAATAAAATTCCTATCATTAACTAAATTATTCCTATTTAACTAAATACTTACCTGAAAAATAAACCCTAAGCTAGCTACAATATAACTAATAGTTACATTGTAGCTATCTTAGGTTTTATTTTTATTTTACAGGCAAGTTTGTATTTATTTTAACTATGTAGAATAGTTACTAAATAGTTATTAACTATTTAATAACTACCTAGCTAAAATAAATACAAATTGACCTGTAAAATAAAAGCTAACCTAAGTTACACTAACAGCTAACACTACACTACAATTAAATAAATTACCTACATTAAATACAATTAAATAAATTAAATTAAATTAGCTAAATCACACAAAAAACACTAACTTACAGAAAATAAAAAATAAATTACAAGATCTTTAAACTACTACACCTAATCTAAGAGCCCTATCAAAATAAAAAAGCCCCCCCAAAATAAAAAAAAACCCTAGCCTAAACTAAACTACCAATAGCCCTTAAAAGGGCCTTTTGCAGGGCATTGCCCCAAAGAAATCAGCTCTTTTACCTGTAAAAAAAATACAAACAACCCCCAACAGTAAAACCCACCACCCACACAACCAACCCCCCAAATAAAAGCCTAACTAAAAAAAACTAAGCTCCCCATTGCCCTGAAAAGGGCATTTGGATGGGCATTGCCCTTAAAAGGGCATTTAGCTCTATTGCAGCCCAAAGCCCTAACCTAAAAAATAAACCCACCCAATACACCCTTAAAAAATCCTAACACTAACCCCCGAAGATTCACTTACCATGAGAAGTCTTCATCCAAGCGGCAAGATGTCCTCAACGAAGCCGGCAGAAGTGGTCCTCCAGACGGGCAGAAGTGGTCCTCCAGATGGACAGAAGTCTTCATCCAGACGGCATCTTCTATCTTCATCCATCCGGCGCGGCTCCATCTTCAAGACATCCGGCGCGGAGCATCCACTTCAAACGACGTCTTCTTCGCAATGAATATCTCTTTAAGTGACATCATCCAAGATGGCGTCCCTTAGATTCCGATTGGCTGAATCGAAATTAAGGTAGAAAAAATCCTATTGGCTGATGCAATCAGCCAATAGGATTGAGCTGGCATTCTATTGGCTGTTCCAATCAGCCAATAGAATGCGAGCTCAATCCTATTGGCTGATTGGATCAGTCAATAGGATTGAAGTTCAATCCTATTGGCTGATTGCATCAGTCAATAAGATTTTTTCTACCTTAATTCCGATTGGCTGATAGAATTCTAGCTAAATGCTCTTTTAAGGGCAAAGCCCATCCAAATGCCCTTTTCAGGGCAATGGGGAGCTTAGTTTTTTTTAGTTATGCTTTTATTTGGGCGTTTGGTTGTGTGAGTGGTGGGTTTTACTGTTGGGGGGGTTGCTTGTATTTTTTTTTTACAGGTAAAAGAGCTGGTTTCTTTGGGGCAATGCCCCGCAAAAGGCCCTTTTAAGGGCTATTGGTAGTTTAGTGTAGGCTAGGGTTTTTTTTTTTTCTATTTTGGGGGTGCTTTTTTATTTTGATAGGGCTCTTAGATTAGGTGTATTTAGTTTAAAGATCTTGTAATTTGTTTTTCTCTTGTAAGGTGTATCCAGTCCACGGATGATCCATTACTTGTGGGATATTCTCATTCCCAACAGGAAGTTGCAAGAGGACACCCACAGCAGAGCTGTTATATAGCTCCTCCCCTAACTGCCATATCCAGTCATTCTCTTGCAACTCTCAACACGCATTGCGGTAGTAAGAGAGAGTGGTGAAAAATAGTTAGTTTTTTATCTTCAATCAAAAGTTTGTTATTTTAAATAGTACCGGAGTTGTACTATTTTATCCCAGGCAGTAAATAGAAGAAGAATCTGCCTGAGTTTTCTATGATCTTAGCAGGTTGTAACTAAGATCCATTGCTGTTCTCACATATGTCTGAGGAGAGAGGTAACTTCAGTGGGAGAATGGCGTGCAGTTTACTCTGCTATAACGTATGTGCAGTTACAATTTTTTCTAGAATTGGAAATGCTAGAAAATGCTGCTGATACCGGATTAATGTAAGTTAAGCCTGAATACAGTGATTTAATAGCGACTGGTATCATGCTTACTCTCAGGGGTAATACCCTTATAAAATTGCAATATAAAACGTTTGCTGGCATGTTTAATCGTTTTTATATATGCTTTGGTGATAAAACTTTATTGGGGCCTAGTTTTTTCCACATGGCTGGCTTAAATTTTGCCTAGAAACAGTTTCCTGAGGCTTTCCACTGTTGTAGTATGAGTGGGAGGGGCCTATTTTAGTGCTTTTTTGCGCAGTTAAAATTACAGACTGAGACATCCAGCTTTCCTCAGAAGTCCCCTGAATGCTATAGGACATCTCTAAAGGGCTCAAAGGCTTCCCAAAGTCATTTATTGGGGAAGGTAGGGCCACAGCAGAGCTGTGGCAGTTTGTTGTGACTGTTAAAAAACGTTTTTTGATCCGTTTTTTTAACTAAGGGGTTAATCATCCATTTGCAAGTGGGTGCAATGCTCTGTTAGCTTATTATACACACTGTAAAAATTTCGTTTGTGTAACTGCTTTTTTTCACTGTTTTTCAAATTCTGACAAAATTTGTTTCTCTTAAAGGCACAGTACCGTTTTTTATATTTGCTTGTTAACTTGATTTAAAGTGTTTTCCAAGCTTGCTGGTCTCATTGCTAGTCTGTGTAAACATGTCTGACATAGAGGAAACTCCTTGTTCATTATGTTTAAAAGCCATGGTGGAACCCCCTCTTAGAATGTGTACCAAATGTTCTGATTTCACTTTAAGCAATAAAGATCATATTCTGTCTTTAAAAAATTTATCACCAGAGGAATCTGACGAGGGGGAAGTTATGCCGACTAACTCTCCCCACGTGTCAGATCCTTTGACTCCCGCTCAAGGGACTCCCGCTCAAATGGCGCCAAGTACATCTAGGGCGCCCATAGCGATTACTTTACAAGACATGGCGGCAGTCATGGATAATACACTGTCAGCGGTATTTGCCAGACTACCTGAATTTAGAGGTTAGCGAGATAGCTCTGGGGTTAGACGAAATGCAGAGCATACTGACGCTTTAAGAACCATGTCTGATACTGCCTCACAATATGCAGAAGCTGAGGAAGGAGAGCTTCAGTCTGTGGGTGATGTTTCTGACTCAGGTAGGATACCTGATTCTGATATTTCTACATTTAAATTTAAGCTTGAACACCTCCGCGTGCTGCTCAAAGAGGTTTTAGCTGCTCTGAATGACTGTGATACAATTGCAGTGCCAGAGAAATTGTGTAGACTGGATAAATACTATGCAGTGCCGGTGTGTACTGATGTTTTTCCAATACCTAAAAGGTTTACAGAAATTATTACTAAGGAATGGGATAGACCAGGTGTGCCGTTCTTTCCCCCTCCTATTTTTAGAAAAATGTTTCCAATAGACCCCACCACACAGGACTTATGGCAGACAGTCCCTAAGGTGGAGGGAGCAGTTTCTACTCTAGCAAAGCGTACTACTATCCCTGTCGAGGACAGTTGTGCTTTTTTAGATCCAATGGATAAGAAATTAGAAGGTTACCTTAAGAAAATGTTTATTCAACAAGGTTTTATCCTACAGCCCCTTGCATGCATTGCTCCTGTCACTGCTGCTGCAGCGTTCTGGTTTAAGTCTTTGGAAGAGGCTTTACAGGTAGCGACTCCATTGGATGACATACTTGGCAAGCTTAGGGCACTTAAGCTAGCCATTTCTTTTGTTTCTGATGCCATTGTTCATTTTACTAAACTAACGGCTAAGAATTCTGGTTTTGCTATACAGGCGAGCAGGGCGCTATGGCTTAAATCATGGTCAGCTGACGTGACTTCAAAATCTAAGCTACTTAAGATTCCCTTCAAGGGGCAGACCCTATTCGGGCCTGGTTTGAAGGAGATTATTGCTGATATCACTGGAGGAAAAGGTCATGCCCTTCCTCAGGACAGGTCCAAATCAAGGGCCAAACAGTCTAATTTTCGTGCCTTTCAAAACGTCAAGGCAGGTGCGGCATCAACTTCCTCTAATGCAAAACAAGAGGGAACTTTTGCTCATTCCAAGACGGTCTGGAGACCAAACCACACCTGGAACAAAGGTAAGCAGGCCAAAAAGCCTGCTGCTGCCTCTAAGACAGCATGAAGGAACGGCCCCCTATCCGGTAATGGATCTAGTAGGGGGCAGACTTTCACTCTTTGCCCAGGCATGGGCAAGAGATGTCCAGGATCCCTGGGCGCTGGAAATTATATCCCAGGGATATCTTCTGGATTTCAAAGCTTCCCCCCCAAAAGGGAGATTTCACCTTTCACAATTATCTGCAAACCAGATAAAGAGAGAGGCATTCTTACACTGTGTACGAGACCTCCTAGTTATGGGAGTGATCCATCCAGTTCCAAAGGAGGAACAGGGACAGGGTTTTTTACTCAAATCTGTTTGTGGTTCCCAAAAAAGAGGGAACCTTCAGACCAATTTTGGATCTAAAGATCTTAAACAAATTCCTCAGAGTTCCATCATTCAAGATGGAAACTATTCGTACCATCCTACCTATGATCCAGGAGGGTCAATATATGACTACAGTGGATTTAAAGGATGCTTACCTTCACATTCCGATACACAAAGATCATCATCGGTTTCTCAGGTTTGCCTTTCTAGACAGGCATTACCAGTTTGTAGCCCTTCCCTTTGGATTAGCTACAGCCCCAAGAATCTTTACGAAGGTTCTGGGTCACTTCTGGCGGTCCTAAGACCGCGGGGCATATCAGTGGCCCCTTATTTAGACGACATCCTGATACAGGCGTCAAACATCCAAATTGCCAAGTCTCATACGGACGTAGTACTGGCATTTCTGAGATCGCATGGGTGGAAAGTGAACGAGGAAAAGTGTTCTCTATCTCCACTCACAAGAGTTTCCTTCCTAGGGACTCTGATAGATTCTGTAGAAATGAAAATTTACCTGACGGAGTCCAGGTTATCAAAGCTTCTAAATTCCTGCCGTGTTCTTCATTCCATTCCGCGCCCTTCTCTTTTTGGTAGCTATTTCCTCGGCTCGTGGAGTTTCCGAGTTATCTGCCTTACAATGTGATTCTCCTTATCTGATCTTCCATGCAGATAAGGTAGTTCTGCGTACCAAACCTGGGTTTTTACCTAAGGTGGTATCTAATAAGAATATCAATCAAGAGATTGTTGTTCCGTCTTTGTGTCCTAATCCTTCTTCAAAGAAGGAACGTCTATTACACAATCTGGACGTGGTTCGTGCTTTAAAGTTTTACTTACAAACTACTAAAGATTTTCGTCAAACATCTGCTTTGTTTGTTGTCTACTCTGGACAGAGGAGAGGTCAAAAGGCTTCGGTAACCTCTCTTTCTTTTTGGCTAAGAAGCATAATCCGCTTAGCCTATGAGACTGCTGGACAGCAGCCTCCTGAAAGGATTACAGCTCATTCTACTAGAGCTGTGGCTTCCACTTGGGCCTTTAAAAATGAGGCTTCTGTTGAACAGATTTGCAAGGCGGCGACTTGGTCTTCGCTTCATACTTTTTCCAAATTCTACAAATTTGATACTTTTGCTTCTTCGGAGGCTATTTTTGGGAGAAAGGTTTTACAGGCAGTGGTACCTTCCGTTTAAGTACCTGCCTTGTCCCTCCCTTCATCCGTGTACTTAAGCTTTGGTATTGGTATCCCACAAGTAATGGATAATCCGTGGACTGGATACACCTTACAAGAGAAAACACAATTTATGCTTACCTGATAAATTTATTTCTCTTGTGTTGTATCCAGTCCACGGCCCGCCCTGTCATTTTAAGGCAGGTAATTTTTTCATTTAAACTACAGTCACCACTGCACCCTATGGTTTCTCCTTTCTCTGCGTGTTTTCGGTCGAATGACTGGATATGGCAGTTAGGGGAGGAGCTATATAACAGCTCTGCTGTGGGTGTCCTCTTGCAACTTCCTGTTGGGAATGAGAATATCCCACAACTAATGGATGATCCGTGGACTGGATACACCACAAGAGAAATACATTTATCAGGTAAGCATAAATTGTGTTTTTATTTTCTGTAATTTAGTGAGGGTTTTTGTGATTTAGCTAATTTAATTTAATTTATTTAATTGTATTTAATGTAGGTAATTTATTTAATTGTAGTGTAGTGTTAGGTGTTAGTGTAACATAGGTTAGGTTTTATTTTACAGGTCAATTTGTATTTATTTTAGCTAGGTAGTTATGAAATAGTTAATAACTATTTAGTAACTATTCTACCTAGTTAAAATAAATACAAGCTTGCCTGTAAAATAAAAATAAAACCTAAGCTAGCTAAATGTAACTATTAGTTATATTGTATCAAGCTTAGGGTTTATTTTATAGGTAAGTATTTAGTTTTAAATAGGAATTATTTAGTTAATGGTAGGAATTTTATTTAGATTTCTTTAAATTATATTTAAGTTAGGGGGTGTTAGGGTTAGGGTTAAAGGGTTAATAAATTTAGAATAGTGGCGGCGACGTTGGGGGCGGCAGATTAGGGGTTTGTAAATGTAATATAAATAATGTAGGTTGCGGCGATGTCCGGAGCGGAAGATTAGGGGTTAATAAGTATAATGTAGGTGGCGGCGATGTTAAGGGAGGCAGATTAGGGGTTAATAATATTTAACTAGTGTTTGTGAGGCGGGAGTGCGGCGGTATAGGGGTTAATATGTTTATTCTAGTGGCGGTGATGTCCGGAGCGGCAGATTAGGGGTTAAAAATTGTATTATAGTGTTTGCGATGTGGGAGGGCCTCGGTTTAGGGGTTAATAGGTAGTTTATGGGTGTTAGTGTACTTTGTAGCACTTTAGTTATGAGCTTTATGTTACGGCGTTAGCCCATAAAACTCTTAACTACTGACTTTTAAATGCGGTAGGAGTCTTGACGGGTAAGGTGTACTACTCACTTTTTGGCCTCCCAGGACAAACTCGTAATACCGGCGCTATGGAAGTCACATAGAAAAAAGGGTTTACGAACTTTACGTAAGTCAGTTTGCGGTGCCCCTAAACCTGCAAGACTCGTAATACCAGTGGTAGTGAAAAAGCAGCGTTAGGACCTGTTAATGCGGCTTTTTCAGCTTACCGCAAAACTCGTAATCTAGCCGAATGTTAAGCAATAGCTCATATTAAACCGTTTCAAAACATATTTCGGGGGATATCTATCAAAGCGTCAATCGAAAATACGCTTGAATCCCGCGTCGTAATTGTCGCGAGATTGAGCCGACCTAGTTATCAAAGCCTCAAGATTGGAATAAGTAGAATTTTGGGACGTAACATACGATCTGGCGGTCTCAATCCAATGCAGATCGATGCGAGTTGAAACCCCGTCGAATTCTAGCAGAATTATGTTAATTCGCCCTCCTATTCGGCACAATTTTAAGCTTTTAAGAAATTATCAAAAATTCATTAATTACGCTTGCGTCTTTTCCAACGCAGCGTACCTAGTTTTCAATCTGCCACCCTTGAGGTTACGGATGCCATAGAACTCAATGGGAGTTGGAAAACATAGAAATCTGATGTTCGATGCTGCAAGAGAATGAAGCATATCACCTAATAAAAGTCAATTACAAACTATTAAAAATGTATACCCTTCCAAAATCTAACAATATTATTGTTACACATTTGGTGCACTATATAGAGATACATTTTAAAATGTTAAAATAAAGATAATTAAAAAAAAAAATCTATGTGCACCATGTTCATTGTTGTATATACACTTATAAAAATGTTACAAACACTAGCGGCTAGATTTAGAGTTTGGCGTTAGCCGTCAAAACCAGCGTTAGAGGCTCCTAACGCTGGTTTTGGGCTACCGCTGGTATTTAGAGTCGTGTAGGTAAGAGTCTAACGCTCACAAGAGTCTAACGCTCACTTTCCAGCCGCGACTTTTCCATACCGCAGATCCCCCTACGCCATTTGCGTATCCTATCTTTTCAATGGGATCTTTCTAACGCCGGTATTTAGAGTCGTGGCTGAAGTGAGCGTTAGAAATCTAACGACAAAACTCCAGCCGCAGAAAAAAGTCAGTAGTTAAGAGCTTTCTGGGCTAACGCCGGTTCATAAAGCTCTTAACTACTGTGCTCTAAAGTACACTAACACCCATAAACTACCTATGTACCCCTAAACCGAGGCCCCCCCACATCGCCGCCACTCTATTAAAAAAATTTAACCCCTAATCTGCCGACCGCACACCGCCGCCACCTACGTTATCCCTATGTACCCCTAATCTGCTGCCCCTAACACCACCAACCCCTATATTATATTTATTAACCCCTGATCTGCCGTCCCAACGTCGTCACCACCTACCTACAATTATTAACCCCTAATCTGCCGACCGGACCTCACCGCCACTATAATAAATGTATTAACCCCTAATCCGCCTCACTCCCGCCTCAATAACCCTATAATAAATAGTATTAACCCCTAATCTGCCCTCCCTAACATCGCCGACACCTAACTTCAAGTATTAACCCCTAATCTGCCGACCGGACCTCACCGCTACTCTAATAAATTTTTTAACCCCTAAAGCTAAGTCTAACCTTAACACCCCCCTAAGTTAAATATAATTTAAATCTAACGAAATAAATTAACTCTTATTAAATAAATTATTCCTATTTAAAGCTAAATACTTACCTGTAAAATAAACCCTAATATAGCTACAATATAAATTATAATTATATTGTAGCTATTTTAGGATTAATATTTATTTTACAGGCAACTTTGTATTTATTTTAACCAGGTACAATAGCTATGAAATAGTTAATAACTATTTAATAGCTATAATAGCTACCTAGTTAAAATAATTACAAAATTACCTGTAAAATAAATCCTAACCTAAGTTACAATTAAACCTAACACTACACTATCAATAAATTAATTAAATACAATACCTACAAATAAATACAATTAAATAAACTAACTAAAGTACAAAAAATAAAAAAGAACTAAGTTACAAAAAATAAAAAAATATTTACAAACATTAGAAAAATATTACAACAATTTTAAACTAATTACACCTACTCTAAGCCCCCTAATAAAATAACAAAGCCCCACAAAATAAAAAAATGCCCTACCCTATTCTAAAATTAAAATAGAAAAGCTCTTTTACCTTACCAGCCCTTAAAAGGGCCCTTTGCTGGGCATGCCCCAAAGAATTCAGCTCTTTTGCCTGTAAAAAAAAAACATACAATACCCCCCCCCAACATTACAACCCACCACCCACATACCCCTAATCTAACCCAAACCCCCCTTAAATAAACCTAACACTAAGCCCCTGAAGATCTCCCTACCTTGTCTTCACCACGCCGGGTTCACCGATCCGTCCACCAAAGTCTTGATCCAAGCCTCCGAAGTCTTGATCCAAGCCCAAGCGGGGGCTGAAGAGTGACGTCCATCCTCCGGCTGAAGTCTTGATCCAAGCGGCGGCTAAAGAATTCCATCTTCGGGCAGAAGTCTTCATCCTATCCGGGCAGAAGAGTAGATCCGGACCGGAAAACATCTTCATCCAAGCGGCATCTTCTATGTTCTTCCATCCGATGATGAGCGGCTCCATCTTGAAGACCTCCGGCACGGATCCATCCTCTTCTTCCGACGACTAGTCGACGAATGAAGGTTCCTTTAAGGGACGTCATCCAAGATGGCGTCCCTCGAATTCCGATTGGCTGATAGGATTCTATCAGCCAATCGGAATTAAGGTAGGAAAATTCTGATTGGCTGATGGAATCAGCCAATCAGATTCAAGTTCAATCCGATTGGCTGATCCAATCAGCCAATCAGATTGAGCTTGCATAGAAGATGCGGCTTGGATGAAGATGTTTGCCGGTCCGGATCTACTCTTCTGCCCGGATAGGATGAAGACTTCTGCCCGAAGATGGAATTCTTTAGCCGCCTCTTGGATCAAGACTTCAGCCGGAGGATGGACGTCACTCTTCAGCCCCCGCTTGGGCTTGGATCAAGACTTCGGAGGCTCTTCTGGACCGATCGGTGAACCCGGTGTGGTGAAGACAAGGTAGGGAGATCTTCAGGGGCTTAGTGTTAGGTTTATTTAAGGGGGGTTTGGGTTAGATTAGGGGTATGTGGGTGGTGGGTTGTAATGTTGGGGGGGGTATTGTATGGTTTTTTTTTACAGGCAAAAGAGCTGAATTCTTTGGGGCATGCCCCGCAAAGGGCCCTTTTAAGGGCTGGTAAGGTAAAAGAGCTTTTCTATTTTAATTTTAGAATAGGGTAGGGCATTTTTTTATTTTGGGGGGCTTTGTTATTCTATTAGGGGGCTTAGAGTAGGTGTAATTAGCTTAAAATTGTTGTAATATTTTTCTAATGTTTGTAAATATTTTTTTATTTTTTGTACTTTAGTTAGTTTATTTAATTGTATTTATTTGTAGGTATTGTATTTAATTAGTTTATTGATAGTGTAGTGTTAGGTTTAATTGTAGATAATTGTAGGTATTTTATTTAATTAATTTATTGATAGTGTAGCGTTAGGTTTAATTGTAACTTAGGTTAGGATTTATTTTACAGGTAATTTTGTAATTATTTTAACTAGGTAGCCATTAAATAGTTATTAACTATTTAATAGCTATTGTACCTGGTTAAAATAATTACAAAGTTGCCTGTAAAATAAATATTAATCCTAAAATAGCTACAATATAATTATAATTTATATTGTAGCTATATTAGGGTTTATTTTACAGGTAAGTATTTAGCTTTAAATAGGAATAATTTATTTAATAAGAGTTAATTTATTTAGTTAGATTTAAATTATATTTAATTTAGGGGGGTGTTAGTGTTAGGGTTAAACTTAGCTTTAGGGGTTAAAAAATTTATTAGAGTAGTGGTGAGGTCCGGTCGGCAGATTAGGGGTTAATACTTGAAGTTAGGTGTCGGCGATGTTAGGGAGGGCAGATTAGGGGTTAATACTATTTATTATAGGGTTATTGAGGCGGGAGTGAGGCGGATTAGGGGTTAATACATTTATTATAGTAGCGGTGAGGTCCGGTCAGCAGATTAGGGGTTAATAATTGTAGGTAGGTGGAGGCGACGTTGTGGGGGGCAGATTAGGGGTTAATAAATATAATATAGGGGTCGGCGGTGTTATGGGCAGCAGATTAGGGGTACATAGGTATAATGTAGGTTGCGGCGGTGTACGGAGCGGCAGATTAGGGGTTAATAATAATATGCAGGGGTCAGCGATAGCGGGGGCGGCAGATTAGGGGTTAATAAGTGTAAGGTTAGGGGTGTTTAGACTCGGGGTACATGTTAGGGTGTTAGGTGCAGACTTAGGAAGTGTTTCCCCATAGGAAACAATGGGGCTGCGTTAGGAGCTTAACGCTGCTTTTTTGCAGGTGTTAGGTTTTTTTTCAGCTCAAACTGCCCCATTGTTTTCTATGGGGGAATCGTGCACGAGCACGTTTTTGAAGCTGGCCGCGTCCGTAAGCACCGCTGGTATTGAGAGTTGCAGTGGCGGTAAATTATGCTCTACGCTCCCTTTTTGGAGCCTAACGCAGCCCTTCTGTGAACTCTAAATACCAGCGGTATTTAAAAGGTGCGGGGGAAAAAAAGCCAGCGTTAGCTACGCGGGTCGTTACCGACAAAACTCTAAATCTAGGCGAAAGTTATTAAATAGCATTCCCTTTCTGTCATGTTTTTTCAATGGTCATACTCTACATTATTCTTTAATTCACTCTTCAAAAAAATTTTGAACAAAGGATAGCAAAAGAATGAAAACCGGAAAAAAAATCACACAAAGGATATCAAGAGAATGAAAACAGTGCCCAAAAAAATCAATATTTGAAAATAATAATCAAATTCACACAAAGGATAGCAAGAGAATGAAAATTGACATGATTTTAAAATGGCATTCAGGTTCAACAGCTGTAATAAATGCAGGAGTATTCTTTGTGCAATTTAATCAATTACTTATGCACAACGCATGAGTATTTATCTAGGACTGAAATCTGAACTCTGATTTTCCGTGTTTACATGGCAGCGTCGTGGAAGCTTAAAAGGTCAGTCATTATATTTTAACTTCAAAAAACATAATAGCACTGTTTTCATTCTGTTGCTTTCCTTTATTAGAAGTAGAATGCCATTTAAAGTAATTTCTATGTATTTTGCGTTGTGCTTGAAAAATACATTGAAATTAATGTAAAATAGCATATCCTAATGTTCGACATTGCATTCTCTTTCTAACTTAGGTTTGGCAATGTTAATACACCACATTGTTCTTAAAATGTTATCTCAAAAACACAGTAATCACTGACCTGTTAAGCCTCCACAAAGCTGCCATCCAAACACAGAAAATCTGAATTATGATTGCAACCATAGAAACCATAGCTCATGTGTTTTGCATAAGTTATTTAGTTAATTGCCCAAACAATACACCTGCATTTATTATAGCTGCTGAACTCACCTGGATGATCTAATTGTAGACATATTCATTTTGACACAACATTGTGCTCTTCAGATGACGCAATAATACAGAAATTTGTTTAATCGTGAAAATTATTCAATCAATTTGCTCGTAAAATGACGCAAGAATAATGAAATTCTGCAAGTCCTTTGTTAGTTAATGTGTGGTGCATCTCTTATTCATTTGCTGAAATCATTCACAGCTGTAGAACTTAGCAGTATTAAAGAAGCTTTCAATCACTTTATTTCATTATTATTTTGAGCATGGACATTCTAAATGCTTTACAGTTTGTCCTGTTCTTAAGGAGACACAGGGAAAGACGGGAGTTGATGGCTGCAGTGCGACAAAGAAGACGCCAGTGGGTGCCAAGGGTGTTCCTGCCTAGGTAAGGATATGTTTGTTCTTTTTGGGATAAGTCTCCTCGCTCCTCTGCGATCCTCCGTGTGTTCTCAAGGAAAAGGAGACAAAATATGCAACATAGTGTAACTCTGTAACCACTTGAAATAAAGTAGTTCTGCTTGTTAACGAGTGATTACTCACATTTGTTGGAGCTTATAACCAAGCTCAGGGAAATGCGCACTCCCACTTTATACTGGTGGGAAAACAGTACTCTCAGGCAAATCTCTTAAAATGAATATTTATTAAAATACATAAAAAGCGTCACAAATGCCCCCAAAACACCTATTACAAAGGGTGAATGAGCAATGCTAAATATAAGATTACTCAAAAGAGCTGATGCAAGTCCTGGATGGAGATGGATGGAAAAGCAGAACCATAACCGCTAAATCCACCACCTCACAATACCAGTAGAGAACGCTCCTCCCCCAGGTGTACAGGCAGATGTAAAGACGCACAAGAGAGTGTCAATTCCGACGTACGTTTCGCTAGATCAGCTTTTTCAAGCTTTTTACATCTGCTTGTACACCTGGGGGAGGAGCGTTCTCTACTGGTATTGTGAGGTGGTGGATTTAGCGGTTAAGGTTCTGCTTTTCCATCCATCTCCATCCAGGACTTGCATCGGCTCTTTTGAGTAATCTTATATTTAGCATTGCTCATTCACCCTTTGTAATAGGTGTTTTGGGGGCATTTGTGATGCTTTTTATGTATTTTAATAAATATTCGTTTTAAGAGATTTGCCTGAGAGCACTGTTTTCCCACCAGTATAAAATGGGAGTGCGCATTTCCCTGAGCTTGTTTATAAGCTCCAACAAATGTGAGTAATCACTCGTTAACAAGCAGAACTACTTTATTTCAAGTGGTTACAGAGTTACACTATGTTGCATATTTTGTCTCCTTTTCCTTGAGAACACATGGAGGATCCCAGAGGAGCAAGGAGACTTATCCCAAAAAGAACAAACATATCCTTACATATGAACTTTTATTTTTTTATGGTTCACTTTCGTATTCGATTATCACATTTATTTCACTTATTTTTTTCTATTGTGATATTTGGTATATTTATTGTATGTTCCTGCCTAGGGTTGGTCTCCATGCCCTCAGTGACTGTAGATCAGTAGATTTTGACTAAATAGGGCCTATGTCGAAATCAAGGACTCTCTCGAGGCACTCACTGTAAAAACTAGGGCAATCCCTGGGATGGTGAAATTACTATTGGTCCTCTATTTCTTGGCAACTGGATCATTCCAGGCTGTGGCAGGTCTAGGCATAGGTATGAGCCAGGCAACCTTCTCGCGTCATCTGAAGGTTGTCCTGAATGCCTTGCACCAACGCCTAGTCCATCATGTCCATTTCCCCAATACACCTGAGGAGTGGCATGCTGTCAAGCCATAGATTGCACGCATGTATTGGTGTAGCCTCCCAAGGGTACAGAGAAGCTATACCGGGACAGGAAGCACAACCACTCTCTGAATATCCAGGTCATCTGCAACGCCAGGTTGAGGATCATGAGCGTACGCTCTGGACTCCCCGGCTGCAACCACGATTCCTTCATCCTCCGGAATTCGGCCATCTACAAACGCTTTCAGGAGGGACAAATGCCAGAGGGAATCCTGATAGGTAAATATCTTGTATATACTCCAACATATGTATATGATATATTTGATTATTTCTGATTGCTAATGTCAATGATCTATTTTATTACGCAGGTGATTCTGGATATTCGTGTCTTCCGTGGCAGTTCACACCCATCCACAACCCCAACGGAGTGGAAGAGGTGCGCTATAACGCGGCACACATCGCCACCAGATCGGTGATTGAGCACACCTGTGGCGTATTGAAGAGTCATTTCCGCTGCTTGGACATCTCTGGTGGGGTTCTTCAGTACGCTCCCTCCAAAGTCTCCTTAATTTTTTTGATTTGCTGTATGTTGCACAACATTGCCCTAAC
Organism: Bombina bombina; assembly: GCF_027579735.1. Classification (NCBI taxonomy): domain Eukaryota; kingdom Metazoa; phylum Chordata; class Amphibia; order Anura; family Bombinatoridae; genus Bombina; species Bombina bombina. The sequence continues at coordinate 860,424,745 of NC_069500.1, forward strand.
AATCCCTGATACAGATCTGGAGAGCTTGGATAACCATGACTATGGGGAACATCTAGCTCCATTAGAGGAGAATGATGCTAGGGGATTCCAAGCTCAAGCAGACTATATTCAGGCAGGTTTTGGGCAAGAATGTTGACAGTGCAACATACAGTATTTATTTTATTCATTTTAACTTTACAGTATAATTTTTAATCCAAAGGATTATATATTTTGGATTATGTTTTTGCAAAATTTGTCATTTAAATATCGACAAAATGATATTATATATCATCGTCTTTCCATTGATTAAAAGTGGTTAATTTTGTCAATCTTGCAATTGTTCAATGTAAAGTTTATGAAAAACAGATGTTCAATAAAATATCTTCAAATAAATATTTTTTTGGCTGTACACTTGACTCTGTTTTTATTTTTAAAGTTATAGCAATAACATTTTTAAAAATGTGTTTACCTTCTATCTATTGGCATTAAGCCTCATAATGCTGCTTTTTCACTACCGCTGCTGTCTTGCAGGTTTAGGGGCACCGCACACTTTTTTGGCCTTAACGCAAATTAACTTACGCAATTTGCATAAAGTCTTTTTTCAATGGGTCTTCCTTTGCGCCGGTATTACGAGTCTGCCTGGGAAGCCAAAAAGTGAGTGATACACCCTATACCGCCAAGATTAGTAATGCAATCTAAAGTCAGTAGTTAAGAGTTTTATGCTACAACGCCGTAACATAAAACTCATAACTAAAGTGCTAAAAAGTACACTAAAACCCATAAACTATCTATTAACCCCTAAACCGAGGCCCTCCCGCATCGCAAACACTAAAATAAAATTATTAACCCCTAATATGCCGCTCCGGACATCGCCGCCACTGTAATAAACATATTAACCCCTAAACCACCGCACTCCCGCCTCGCAAACACTAGTTAAATATTATTAACCTCTAATCTGCTGCCCCTAACATCGCTGTCACCTACCTACATTTATTAACCCCTAATCTGCTGCCCCCAATATCTCTGCCACTATACTAAATCTTTTAACCCCTAAACCTAAGTCTAACCCTAGCCCTTACACCCCCTAACAAATATAATTAAAAGAAATCTAAATAAAACCTACTATTAATAACTAAATAATTCCTATTTAAAACTAAATACTGACCTGTAAAATAAACCCTAAGCTAGCTACAACATAACTAATAGTTACATTGTAGCTAGCTTATTTCACTGGCAAGTTTGTATTTATTTTAACTAGGTAGAATAGTTACTAAATAGTTATTAACTATTTACTAACTACCTAGCTAAAATAAATACAAATTTACCTGTAAATTAAAACCTAACCTGAGTTACACTAACACCTAATATTACACTACAATTAAATATATTACCTAAATTAAATACAATTACCTAAATTACAAAAAAAACAAACACAAAATTACACAAAATGAAAAAAGAAATTATCAGATATTTAAATCAGCCAATAGGATTGAGCTTGCATTCTATTGGCTGATTGGAACAGAATGCAAGCTCAATTCTATTGGCTGATTGCATCAGCAAATAGGATTTTTTCACATTTAATTCCGATTCGCTGATAGAATTCTATCAGCCAATCGGAATTCAAGGGGCGCCATCTTGGATGACGTCATTTAAAGGAACATTCATTCAGCAAGAAGACGTTGATTGAAGAGGATGCTCCGTGCCGGATGTCTTGAAGATGGAGCCGCTCCACGCTGGATGGATGAAGATAGAAGATGCCGTCTGGATGAAGACTTCGGCCGCTTGGATGAAGACTTCTGCAGGCTTTGATGAGGACTTCTGCCGCTTCGTTGAGGATGGATGTCGGGTCTTCAAAACTATAAGTGGATCTTTGGGGATTAGTGTTAGGCATTTTTAAGGGTTTATTGGGTGGGTTTTATTTTTAGATTAGGGGTTTGGGTAATTGAAAAAGAGCTAAATGCCCTTTTAAAGGCAATGCCCATCCAAATGCCCTTTTCATGGCAATGGGGAGCTTAGGTTTTTTTAGTTAGTATTTTATTTGGGGGGTTGGTTGTGTGGGTGGTGGGTTTTACTGTTGGGGGGTGTTTGTATTGTTTTTTTTACAGGTAAAAGAGCTGATTTCTTTGGGGCAATGCCCCGCAAAAGGCCCTTTTAAGGGCTATTGGTAGTTTAGTTTAGCCTAGGGGTTTTTTTTATTTTGGGGGGGCTTTTTTATTTTGATACGGCTATTAGATTAGGTATAATTAGTTTAAATATCTGATAATGTCTTTTTTTATTTTGTGCAATTTAGTGTTTGTTTTTTTCCGTAATTTAGGTAATTGTATGTAATTTAGGTAATTTATTTAATTGTAGTGTAAGGTTAGGTTTTATTGTAAGGCAGGTCAGGTTTTATTTTACAGGTAAATTTGTATTTATTTTAGCTAGGTAGTTAGTAACATAGTAACATAGTAGATAAGGTTGAAAAAAGACTGAAGTCCATCGAGTTCAACCTATATAGTAAATAGTTAATAACTATTTAGTAACTATTCTACCTAGTTAAAATAAATACAAACTTGCCTGTAAAATAAAAATAAAACCTAAGCTTGCTACAATGTAACTATTAGTTATATTGTAGCTATCTTAGGGTTTATTTTATAGGTAAGTATTTAGTTTTAAATATGAATTATTTAGTTATTAATAGTATGTTTCATTTAGATTTCTTTTAATTATATTTAAGTTAGGGGGTGTTAGGGTTAGACTTAGGTTTAGGGGTTAATACATTTAGTATAGTGGTGACGACGTTGGGGGTGGCAGATTAGGGGTTAATAAATGTAGATAGGTGGCGGCGATGTTAGGGGCGGCAGATTAGGGGGTTAATAATATTTAACTAGTGTTTGCGAGGCAGGAGTACGGCTGTTTAGGGGTTAATATGTTTATTATAGTGGCGGCGATGTCCAGAGTGGCAGATTAGGGGTTAATAAGTATAATGTAGGTGTCGGCAATGTCGGGGTCGGCAGATTAGGGGTTAATAAGTGTAAGATTAGGGGTGTTTAGACTCGGGGTTCATGTTAGGGTGTTAGGTGTAAACATAAAATGTGTTTCCCCATAGGAATCAATGGGGCTGCATTAATGAGCTTTACGCTGCTTTATTGCAGGTGTTAGGCTTTATTTCAGCCGGCTCTCCCCATTGATGTCTATGGGGAAATCTTGCACAACCATGTACAACCAGCTCACCGCTGACTTAAGCAGCCCTGGTATTGGAGAGCGGTATGGAGCTCAATTGTGCTCTACGCTCACTTCTTGCCTCTTAACGCCGGGTTTATGAAAACCTGTAATACCAGCGCTGTAGGTAAGTGAGCGGTGACAATAACATGCAAGTTAGCACCGCACCCCTCATAATGCAAAACTTGTTATATAGCTGTATGTTTTTTCAAACTGCCCCCTTATTTAATTTCTTTAGACAGACTTGCATTTTAGCCACTCACTGTTAACTTCAGGGTAACTTAATGTGCATGAGCTCAATGTTATCTATATGAAACACATTAACTAATGACCTCTTGTGGTCTAAATTATTTCTGAATAGAGTCTTCAATGTCTAATAAATTTGCATGTGAACTTCCTAGTCTTAGCTTACAACTAAGAATACAAAAAGAACAAATCAAATTTTAAAAATAAAATTTATTTTATAAAATTAAATTTTACATTTTAAAAATATTTTTTTTTCTACATTTTCATTTAAAAAAAATGAAATTTTCACCCATTTTAAAAATGGAATTCATTAGATGGCTATCATTTGTTGAAGTAGCAGCAATGCACTACAGGTTTAGAAATGAATACATGTGTATCTCTCTCTCTCTTTCTTGCACTCTCTCTTTTGAAATATATTTTTTTTAACATTTCTACAAATAGAAGGTTTAATTAACTGTTCAGCCTTCACTTCTTCACAGTTTGTTGGATTGAGAGCTTACATTGTTTGGCAGTTTTAGGGGGACACGAGGTACCCGTGCTTGTAACATTTTTCAAAATGTGTTAACTAACCCTTTAATTATTGATTTTCATCTTAGTTGAGAGATTGTGATTGAGTTATGTACTTGCTTTGTGTAGTACTTTAAAAATGTCTTGATGAATTTTGAATATTGTACGCGTTTCTCGGCCCTCCTGGCCGTTTCATCAGGCATATTAACAACATAAAAAACTCGGCTTTTTATTGCCGCCACTACCAAACAGTTTCTGGGGCCCTCCCCTTTCTCATTAAGTGTATACAAACGAGCCTATCATTGTAATACTTTTAGAAACAAGTGCTAACTCGATGGAGTATAAAAATATTGGAATACACATTGCTTTCTAACAGACACAGTGATCTTTAATAGCGAATTGCAACAGTGTGCATTCTATAACAGTAGTAATTTGATGTTGATACATTCCTTTGTATCGAAAATCGGCAATTTAGAAACAAAAACTCGTCCCTTTGATAGGTGGAACAAGGGACCAATCACAAGGTTCTATACTCGGTGAAAGTTAACACACCCCTATCTGTTGTTTTTGTATCGGAGCAATGCAATCGCCATTCAGTCTATCCAGTTAATCATCATGATGTGAGTTTTGCGTCTTAACATGGTTTAAAGGTATAGAAGTTACATTAACCCTTTATGTTATCGACTGATTTTTGTAGTGAGACGCAAATCCCAAACTGATAAATTGGATTGCCAGATCATTAGAGTTAATAATGGATCAATACCAGAGCACATAATGATAAAAAATCAATAAAGATTTGTTTAGTGTCTATAGGACTATAGGTGGGCTATTATAAGATATTAGAATATCATGTTGTCACTTTATTTACTCGGCTATGAGGAGGTATAATATGACTATATATTTCTTATGATCGTGCATGAATTGTTTCGCACTGTTAGTTATACTGACCCTAGTATATAATGATTATTGGCCCCCAATCCGCCTATTACTAGCCGTCATGCGAGAATATAAGTGCATATACAGTAAATGCAAAATAATTATTGGGGGATATATATAGGGCACCCAAATGTGCCCATTACTGGCTATCAAGTGAAGCTATTACTGACCTTCATGTAAAGTTATAGGTGCAAGTAAAATGAATGTTAATTCATGTAAAATGATTATTAAAGGGACTTGGTTGACTCAAATGTGCCTATTAGTGACTATCAAGTGAAGGTATAAGGACATGCGTGCATAAATCACATTTATCATGTGTTCAATAATAATGGTGCATACTATGCTAGGGGTGTGTGCTTGAAGGATCACTATTCCTTCTGTGGTCTGAAGAGAAGTGAGTGCGTGTTGCTAGTGCAGATTACCCCATATCAGTGATGGGTGAGTGATGTGGTCAAATGGAATTGGTCATATTCGGAAACATTAATAATAATGTGAATTATAGTGATTATAATTAAGTGATAATGTATGATAGAATAAATAAGTGATATCCTAGTGTCTATCTACAGACATGTTATATAATGCAGGTGGAGGCATGTGTGGTGTTGTATGGGTGGGTGAAACTCCCATTGGAGAAGAATTTCTACTAAACTGGTTGTGTACACAGAGGCAAATCTCTAACTAAAAGGCGGCAGAGTCTATTACTTCATTAAGGCCATTGGGAAAAAGGGAGCCAAATCTGAAAATCCAATAGGTCTCCCTTTGGCGGAGTTTAGTGTATCTATTGTATCTGTGGGAGCTGGGAATGCTTTCAAGAGGTGTTATAGTGAAAGGACAAGATTCTCCATTATGTTCATGGACATAGTGCCTGGATACACTATGTTTCATGGATTTTTTCTTAATGTTTCGATTATGTTCGCTCCATCTCGTGCGGACATTTCGAATTGTACGCCCCAAATACTGCTGTCCACATCTGCATGACAGGACATAGATTACATATGATGAACTGCATGTCAGATACTCATTAATGGTAAAAATTTCCCCAGTGGCATGTGATTTGATTGTTTTGGTTTTATGTGTAATTTGTTTACACATATGACACCTGATTTTACCACATTTAAATACTCCTTTTCTATTGGTATTGTTTTGTGTATGTTTTACTCTGGCTTTCTTGGAAATAACTATCTTGCTGGGGGCTAAAGTTTGTTTGATGGTGGGAGCTCTTTTGTAGATCACATTTGGTGTATTTTGTAGATCTTTTTTCAAAATGGGGTCTTTTAATAGAATAGGCCAGTGTTTTTGCAGCACTTTTTTTATACGTTTTGCATTAGAATTAAATTGTGTAACAAAGCAGGGTTGTTGAAGTATTTCTATAGTGTCATTATTAGATTTTCTTGTTTTTTTAGTGCAAAGAATACTTGATCGATCTAAGTGATATGCTTTCTCATATCCGGTCATGATAATATCTCTAGGATAACCCTTTTCTTCAAATCTCTGGATAAGGATTTTTGATTGTTCACAAAATTTATCTAGTGAGCTGCAGTTTCTTCTAATTCTGCAGAATTGGCTGTATGGTATACTTTTTTTCCATTGATGATAATGATTACTATTGTAATGGAGGAAATTATTACAGTCCACAGTTTTGAAATATGTGGATGTGGCTATATTATGTTCAGTATCCCATGTTAAATTAAGGTCAAGGAATTCGATAGATTCTCGTTGGATCTTGGAAGTGAATTGAATGCCCATAGAATTATTATTAAGATATGTACAGAATAAACTAGCCTCCTCTACCGTGCCCTTAAAAATAAAAATCAAATCATCTATATAACGGCCATAGAACACCAGGCTTGCCCCCCAGTTGGAGTTGTAAATATATTTCTCCTCAAAAAATCCCATGAAGAGATTCGCAAAGCTGGGGGCAAACCTGGTGCCCATGGCCGTTCCCTTAATCTGCAAAAAAAAATCATCTAAAAATTGAAAATAATTGTGTTTGAGTATAAAGTCAATGAGTGTCAGAATATATTCTTTTTGAATATTAGGCATATAAATATCAGTATCTAAGTAATACTTAGTGGTGTAGATACCTAGTTCATGAGATATATTAGAGTATAGGGCGCTGACGTCAGCTGTTATCCACAACGAACCTGCCTCTTGTTTGAAATCTTTAATTTTGAATAGTAAATCAGTCGTGTCACGGATGAATGAAGGCAAATTATGAACATGCTTTTGTAAGAAATTATCAATGTATTGAGATAACCTGTCTGTAATGCTATTGATACCCGCAATTATGGGACGACCAGGTGGTTTGAAGCGATCTTTGTGTATCTTTGGAAGATGGTAATAGTAAGGGGTAGATGGATGGGTAGGGGTAAGAAACTTACGCTCTTTGGTGTTAAGGATCCCCTTACTACTACCATCCTCCAAAAGACACACCAGTTTTTCCAAAAATACAGATGTGGGATCAGTGTCTAATTTCCTGTAATATTCATTGTTAAGGAGTATGTTATGGGCCTCACTGACATAGTCATTATAGTCCTGTAGAACAATCCCACCCCCCTTATCCGCCTGCCTTATTACCAGGTGGGGGTCGTTAGCCAGGGATCTTAATGCTTTTTCTTCATTAGGCCATAATCTCATTTGTTTATTTAGTTTACTGGGAAGTTTGTTAAAATCTTCCATTACCATTTGTTGGAAAAGATCTATGTATGTGACATCATCCTTGGGGGGGTTAAAGTTGGATGGTGGTGCTAGTGTCGTATGAATATACCCTTCCAATAGATCTTCCATCAATAGATCTGGTTCAGCATAGATGGTCTTTGTCTGGCTATTCATAGAATGGGTGATGATGGGCATACCCTCCACATTCCTTTTTCTGAGATTTTTTATGGAAAAGTATCTCTGTAGAGATAACTTCCTAGTGTACTTGTTTAAATCAACAAATAAGTCAAATAATTTGTGGGGGTTTGGTGGGCAATAAGACAGGCCCCTACCCAAAATTCTGATCTCGTCATTAGTTAAACTATGTGTGGATAAGTTGAAAATACCTTTGGCTAGTTTTTGTAATTGCTTTTTTTGTGTGGTGTTGCCTCTCCCTCGTCTTCCCCGTTTGGGTAAGGCCTTTTCTTTTGTTGTTGTTGTTGATGTTGTCCATTTGCATAATGTTGTTGTACCTGTGGTGTATTCTGATGTGATGGTGGAGATGGTGTTTTGGGATTGCCTACATTCCTCCTCCATAGAGGGGCTAAGTTGGGTACCCCTAAAAAATTACTTTTGGATGTGGAGGGAGTCTCTACCCTTTGGTAGCCATTTTGACCCTGGTCATTGGGTGTGTTTGGTGAATTACTATTTTGATAGTCATCACACTGATATCTATGTCCCCCAGACCCATTCTGGAGGGATTCAAATCGATTGTAAACAGGAATATGGTTGGGGTTCTGATAGTCATGGGATTGGGAGTGATTATTTCTATTTTTATTTCTATTATGTTGATAATTCTGTTGATAGTGTTGTTTGTTTTGATAGTTCCTATTATTAGTCTTATGTTCTTCCCAGTGACGTATTTGTGCTGATACTGGTGTATTTCTGTAATTATGGGATGGTTGTGCTGGGTGTGTATTTTTGGGGTTTTTGTTTTTATATGTTACTCTATTCCATCCATCATTGTTCTCTGTAGGAACTACTATTTTTTTGTTGTATGTATATACTATGCCTTCTGCATAGTCCTCCTCATCCCTTTTGAATTTTCCGTTTTTAATTCTAATAATGTCATTCTGGTATTCATCCACCATTTTGATGGTTTCTATATTTAATCGATTATATTCGGAATGATCTTTCATAGGCTCCAATTCTTTTTGGATTGCTTCTATTTCTTTCTCTAATGTCTCAACTAGACTCTGTCTATGTGCAATTAGTAAATCTATAAGTTTAAAAGAGCATTCATCCAATATTTCATACCATTTGTTAGTGAGTTCTTGGTCGTTTTTAAAAGAGCAATGTTTAAACAATCTAAGTCCTCTAGGGATTTGCTTTTTTTCTTTGTATTTTTTTAAACAATCCAGGTCCCACCAGTGTCTCTGTTCATTTTTTAAGAGATCACCCAATTTATTAAACATGGTGTCTATACTTTTAATTACTAGGGGGCCTGGACTGTCCCCTTCAGCATTGGATGGAGGGTTGAAAGAATTCCTCCTATTATTTCTCTCCAGTGCTGAAAGCATGATGGTACTAAATATGTATTGAGCCTATATGACTTGATACTTATAGGCGTCTGGTCAGTAGTGACCCCCCTAGTTCTCCCGTGTATTGATAAACAGGGTACTGTATAAATAAAAAAGTAGTGAATGTTAGTCCAGCTGCACCTCTGTGTAAAGCTAAAAAAATGTGAGCTGAAAAGTAGATAGATGACCTAGGTCACCAGAGGGCGCTCTTTATGCATAACGTATAAAATAATACTAATGATAATAAATAAATTAACGGAAGGTAACCTCAATAGAAAATGTCAAAATCACAATTCGATAACCAAATACAATGTATAATTACAATTATTTATAATTACAATTATTTATAATGAAAAGTGGAACCTCATTAAATGGCGTTGGGTTAAATGTCCATGATAGGTGAATGTTGGGTGTATGCTCCTTGGAATCCTGGCAGTCCCAATATGTCTCAAAATTAGGCACACTTTCTCACGGCTGCACTCTCCAAAACGATCCTGGATTGGAAAACGTGTTTGCTGAAAGGTAGTGAGACAAAAGAAGAGAGGCGCACCAATGTGTGTATCAATCGTTACAATTCTGCATGAGCTCCAAGTATTGTATGCACAGGGTACTCACACTTTGACATAGCACACCAGTGTGCTTGTGGAAGCGGGCTGGTACTTAGAGCTGACCAGCTGGCTCTCTCCGGCTCCTTGCTGGATACGGCGGCTTTCCTGTGTGTTGGGCTGTCTGGTAGTGGTGTGCTTGTATTAAAACTCCAGGTTCAAATGTTTTAAAACCTTTTATTATACAAAGTTCACAAGCACAAATTTAAAAAGATACAGATTAAAATATTGCTACGCGTTTCTCGGCCCTCCTGGCCGTTTCATCAGGCATATTAACAACATAAAAAACTCGGCTTTTTATTGCCGCCACTACCAAACAGTTTCTGGGGCCCTCCCCTTTCTCATTAAGTGTATACAAACGAGCCTATCATTGTAATACTTTTAGAAACAAGTGCTAACTCGATGGAGTATAAAAATATTGGAATACACATTGCTTTCTAACAGACACAGTGATCTTTAATAGCGAATTGCAACAGTGTGCATTCTATAACAGTAGTAATTTGATGTTGATACATTCCTTTGTATCGAAAATCGGCAATTTAGAAACAAAAACTCGTCCCTTTGATAGGTGGAACAAGGGACCAATCACAAGGTTCTATACTCGGTGAAAGTTAACACACCCCTATCTGTTGTTTTTGTATCGGAGCAATGCAATCGCCATTCAGTCTATCCAGTTAATCATCATGATGTGAGTTTTGCGTCTTAACATGGTTTAAAGGTATAGAAGTTACATTAACCCTTTATGTTATCGACTGATTTTTGTAGTGAGACGCAAATCCCAAACTGATAAATTGGATTGCCAGATCATTAGAGTTAATAATGGATCAATACCAGAGCACATAATGATAAAAAATCAATAAAGATTTGTTTAGTGTCTATAGGACTATAGGTGGGCTATTATAAGATATTAGAATATCATGTTGTCACTTTATTTACTCGGCTATGAGGAGGTATAATATGACTATATATTTCTTATGATCGTGCATGAATTGTTTCGCACTGTTAGTTATACTGACCCTAGTATATAATGATTATTGGCCCCCAATCCGCCTATTACTAGCCGTCATGCGAGAATATAAGTGCATATACAGTAAATGCAAAATAATTATTGGGGGATATATATAGGGCACCCAAATACTGTCCGTGCTTAAAGGGACATTCAACACCCAATTTTGTTTTGATAAAAGATGTGTAATTCTTTTTATTACACATTCCCCAGTTTAGCATTACCAACAATGTTATATTGATATACGTTTAACCTCTGTGATTAACTTTTATATAAGCATATTCTGACAACCCCCTGATAAAATGACATTTAATTAATTAACTATTGACTTTCATTTTAGCAAATTAAAATAAAATAAAAACTTTTATAATATTTTTTTAAAAATATACTTTATTTGTAAATATTTTATATTATTACTATTAAATGTTGGATCTGAGTTTTACATTTCTTTGTTGATGTTCAGTGTCCCTTTATTTAAAAAGGTCATATATAAATGAAATATGATAATGAATACATTTACCCAATTTTAATACATTTTAAATTACTTGACTATCACATGGTAATTATGACTCATTAAATTAAAATTATGGATGCATTTAACCTTTACTAGAAGAGATTTGTTTAGGCCAAAGTCAAGACTATATAATTTCTTTTTTTTAAATTTTAATTAAAAACATATATGTCGTAGATTCAACCTTTAAGAAGCGGATAAAAGTATATCTTACACATGCATTGTATTTGATCATCAATCATTTGTAACATTTGTATTATGTAAATAAAGTAATAACAAACAAACCCATTTATTAATCTTCAAATTATTTTTATTCATAATTTGTTTTCACTCCAAATTCCAAATTTTAGAAAATAAAAATACATACATAAAAAAAAAAAAAGAAAAATATTTTGCTATTTTTGGTGATGGACACAGGGGGGGAGATCTCTCCCTTGTTCCCCTTCTCCCAAACATTAAAAACAATTCTCTATTAAAATTTTGATTGTCTTCGTCTGCCCTCTCCAGATGCTAGAGTTCTCCCTGCTCTACAGCTGCCCTAGCCCTATCTACATCTAATATCTCCCTATCAAAATTTATTCTATCACTATCCCTCTGCCTTTCGTAAAAAATCTATCCCTCTCTAATTCTAATCTTGCACTATCCCTTATCCATTTATATTAAAATATTTTCCTCTCTAAATCTATTCTACCTGATTCTATTCTCAACCTTTCCCTCTCTAAATCTAATCTTTCCCTACATACTATCATGCCCCTCTCTAATATCTGCCCCTGTTGCTCAACAGATAATCTTAATGCCCCATGCAACTCATGGTGATCATCCCAGTACTGCCTGGCCAGATGTAACATGTGACAAACTGCCTCATCATCATTGATGGGAGGCAGTTCGGGGCCAGGATCAGCACGGCCATGAGCTGCTGGGGCATGAGCAACAGGTGCAGGAGGGGCACTAGGGTCCAGAGCAGCTGGGTCTTCTGGGGCAGGAGGGGCAGCACAGATGAGAGCCTCCATATCCGATGTCCCCTGGGAGATTCCCTGCTCCTGGGATTCTGGTAATTGGGTCTCTCCCAGGGACTCCTCCTCCACAATGGCTCTCATCTGATGAACACAACCGTCTATCTCCTCCGAAACATTATGTGCATGTTCCATATATAAAGAAATTGGAATAAAAAAATTAGAATCCCATGTAATTAAAGGCATATAAAAGTAAACAGATAGCTTCCATGATTCCTATTGTGATTATCAATTTAAAACACTGTATTTTAACATGAACAATTCTGATAGTTAATGTTATCTTAAAGGGATACTCCATCAAAGTTTGTAATACAAATAAATGTGTCTCACCTTTTTTAAAAAGATATTTAATTGTTGCTATAAAAATGTTTTAACAAAAGTGCTTATTATAAAAGCTATATCATTTTCAAAAGTGTTTTTAAGTATTCACTGTGAACCAGCATTTCCCACACAGCACTTTTTTTTTTATTTCCATTTTGAAACTGTTTTTATACTGTTTCTTAATTGATAATGATAAAAGCCGCACAGGTGCTGTGAGAAGCTTGAGTATTGACAATGTTGTTGCGCAGAGAATATCGTATTCTGAGCCACATGGATGTGCATGTAAAAACATAAATTATTAAAATTAATATTTAGATTTTAGCTGAGATAGATAAATCTATCTATCTATCAATCTATCTATCTATGCGATAATGCTGATATTTGTATAGGTTAAAGCAATATTCTATTCAAAATAGATGGGGAAATGATTGTGATAGATCATGACATTTGAATGAACTTTATAAATAAATCAATTAACATTTTTCTCTGTTAATATTCAGCTAGATTACGAGTTTTGCGTTATGAGGTGAAAAAGCATCGTTATGCTTCATAATGCTGCTTTTTCCCACACACCTTTTTGGCCGTCACGCAACGTCAGTACCGGCACTTTTAAAAAAGTCCTTTTAAATGGGGACTCCCATAGTGCCGGTATTACGAGTTTGCCTGGGAGGCCAAAAAGTGAGCGGTACACTTTAAAACCACAAGATCTGTACCACCATTTAAAGTCAGTAGTTATGAGTTTTACTTTACAAAGCTGTAGCATAAAACTCATAACTAAAGTGTTACAAAGTACACTAACACCCATAAACTACCTATTAACCCCTAAACCGAGACCCTCCCGCATGGCAAACACTAATATACAATTATTAACCCCTAATCTTCCGCTCTGGACATCGCCGCCACTTAAAAAATGTATTAACCCCTATTCCGCCGCTCCCCAACATCGTTGTTACTATAATAAACCTATTAACCCCTAAACCGCTGCCCTCCCACATCGCAAACACTATTTAAAGATTATTAACCCCTAATCTGCCATCCGCTGTCGAAGAGGACTTCTGCCCGCTTGATGAAGACTTCTGCTGCCTGGATGAGGATGGATGTCCGGTCTTCGAAAACTGGATCGTCGGGGGTTAGTGTTAGGTTTTTTAAGGGTTTATTGGGTGGGTTTTATTTTTAGTTTAGGGTTTGGGCACCGTAAAAGAGCTAAATGCCCTTTTAAGGGCAGTGCCCATCCAAATGCCATTTTCAGGGCAATGTTTAGCTTATGTTTATTTAGATAGAATTTTATTATGGGGGTTTGGTTGTGTGGATGGTGGGGTTTTACTGTTGGGGGGTTGTTTGTATATTTTTTTACAGGTAAAAGAGCTGATTTCTTTGGGGCAATGCCCCACAAAAAGACCCTTTTAAGGGACATAGGGAGTTTAGTGTAGGTTAGATTTTTTTTTTATTTTGGGGGGGGCTTTTTTATTTGATAGGGCTATTAGATTAGGAGTAATTTTGTTTTTATTTTTGATAATTTCGTTTTTTATTTTGTTTAATTTAGTGGGGTTTTTTTGTAATTTAGATAATTGTATTTTATTAATTTATTTTATTTTATTGTAATAGGATTTTTCCTACCTTAATTCCGATTGGCTGATAGAATCCTATCTTCTGCCCGGTCTGGATGTCCCTCTTCTGGCTGGATCGGATAAGACTTCTGCCCCTCTGAGGACCACTTGTGCCCAGCTGGGTGAAGACATCTCAAGGTAGGGTGATCTTCAGGGGGTTAGTGTTAGGTTTTATTAAGGGGGATTGGATGGTTTTAGAGTAGGGTTGGTGGGTTTTAATGTTGGGGGGTTATTGTATTTTTTTTACAGGTAAAAGAGCTGATTACTTTGGGGCAATGCCTTGCAAAAAGCCATTTTAAGGGCTATTTGTAATTTAGTATAGGGTAGGGATTTTTATTATTTTGGGGGGCTTTTTATTTTATTAGGGGGATTAGAGTAGGGTGTAATTAGTTTAAAATTCTTGTAATTATTTTATTATTTTCTGTAATTTAGTGTTTGTTTTTTTAGCACTTTAGTTTATTTAATTTAATTGAAATTAATTGTAGTTAGTTTAGGGATTTAATTTAATTATAGTGGCAGTGTTAGGTGTAATTGTAACTTAGTTAGGTTTTATTTTACAGTAAATTTGTACTTATTTTAGCTAGGGTAGTTATTAAATAGTTAATAACTATTTAATAACTATTCTACCTAGTTAAAATAAATACAAACTTGCCTGTAAAATAAAAATAAACCCTAAGATAGATACAATGTAACTATTAGTTATATTGTAGCTATCTGTAGGGTTTATTTTATAGGTAAGTATTTAGTTTTAAATAGGAATAATTTATTTAATTGTTAGTAATTTTATTTTGTTTTATTTAAATTATATTTAAGTTAGGGGATATTAGGGTTAGAGTTAGACTTAGGTTTAGGGGTTAATACATTTAATATAGTGTTGGCGATGTTGTGGGTGGCAGATTAGGGGTTAATAAATGTAGGTTGTCGGCGATGTTAGGGATGGCAGATTAGGGGTTAATAAAATTTAACTAGTGTTTGCGAGGCGGGAGTGCAGCGGTTTAGGGGTTAACATATTTATTTAAGTGGCGGCGATGGTCCGGTCGGCAGATTAGGGTTAAAAACTTTATTAAGTGTTTGCGATGTGGGGGGGGGGCTCGGTATAGGGGTTAATAGGTAGTTTATGGGTGTTATTATACTTTTTAGCACTTTAGTTAAGAGTTTTATGTTACAGCGTTAGCCCATAAAACTCTTAACTACTGACTTTTAAATGCGGTAGGAGTCTTGACAGGAGAGGCTGTATCGCTGACTTTCTCCAAGACTTATAATACTGGCGTTAGGAAAATCCCATAGAAAAGATAGGATACGCAATTGACGTAAGGGATTTGCGGTATGCTCGAGTCATGAAAAAAAAAGTGAGCGGCACACCTGTACCTGCCAGACTCATAATACCAGCGGGCGTTAAAAATCAGCATTGGGACCCCTCAACGCTGCTTTTTAAGGCTAACGCAAGATTCGTAAACTAGGTGATAGGTAGCATTTGATGATTGTTGTTGAAATGTAGGCAAACAATCATCAGGCAAAACACAGTTGATGATCCAAACCTGTGATTCCTTCTAAGTTTAAAGGGACATGAAACCCAATAATTTTCTTTCATGGTTAAGATAGAGAAAACACATTTTTATTTTTTTATTTTTTAAATTGACTTCTATTATATATTTGTTTTATTCTCTTGGTATGCTTTGTTGAATGAGCAGCAATGCACTACTGGTCGTAGAACGGCCAGTGCTTGCTCCATCAGGAGTGCTGCACATAATGTCAGGATGTGTGGCGGCCGAGGAGAAGATGTGGCTGGATTCAGTATGGATACTGACGGGCAATAGGAGTGTCTCATCCCCAGCAGTGGCAGCAGCAGCGCAGCTGTACCTGCAGCAGCAGCACTGGTAGATGCTTTAGAAAACTAAAATCAACAAACATGATTACTAATATAATTGTACATCCTAATGTCAATCCAAAAAACCCCTATATTTTTATTAAAAACACTTTTGCAACATGAAAAATGCATGTAATCAAACTTTAATTACCTGCCACCTCATCAGTATCATGCCCAACCAAATCCAGACCGAGCGTCATATTTAACCCCAGCTTCTCCATCAGCTGAGTCTCATATGTAGATAACTCAGCTGTATACGGCACGCCACCACCTGTAGAACATGCAGACTGCTTCTCCCTGGCCAGCTTGGCTTTTAAGATTCTCTTGATGTCCGAGAATCTCTTCTTACAGTGCTCCACCGATTTCGCATGAGCGCCTTCGACTGAGACACTGTCAGCTATATCTTTCCAGATCTGTTGTTTTCTGGAGAGAGAGGTCTGTTGGGCTTTGGAACCATATATAAAATCATAGTTTACTAAAACTCTATTTTGCTCAAAAGAAAATTGAAAATTTTGCCCGGACTTAGTCTTAGTCTTTCTGGACGCCATATCCAAATAACAAAAGTAAAGTACACCAAAGTCGTAATAAAACTAAGAAAAAACACAATCACAAGAAGACCTACAGCTCTCATCAAAGCTTTGTATGACTTAATAGACTCCATTTTCATTCCCCTTTTATATTTAGTCAATATGAAGACAATCAGCCGTTAACAATTAGACAATCATCAATTAAAAAGTGTTACAATATTAGCTTTATTGACCATTATTACAATTCTTATAGTACATCCTATTAATAACGCCGTCATTGTTGACGCCTGAATAATGTAATCCACAAATTATTTTACACTTATTGAACAATAAGATTGCTCTATAACTGAAATAGTTGTGTCGCAGTCAACAATTATTTGAGATTGTTTTTTGTAGTTCAAGATGGCGCGACCGCAAATATTTAGTGACGGTGAATTGGTCATCCTGGTCTACAGGATGGAACACTATTTCCCATGGAGGATTGTATGAGTGAGGGGTATTGCTCACGAGGACAGGGACTGCATCATTTATATTTTTACAATACTTTTAAGATGCAACAATAAATATAATCCTATTATCCAATATATAATTTTTAAAAGGCCCATTTTTGTTTGAGAAGGACAATTTATTTGTTGGTCACGCAGAGCTGAAAATAATCCATTTTATTTTCTTGTCAGTCAGTCATTGGTGACGCTTATAATATGATAAATGATTCGTTAAGTATCAGCACATGAATAATATATTGCGCCAATCAATATGCATAAAATGATATTGTAAAGAACCAATAAGATAGCTCTTTGTTTTGTATTCTTGTGTCGCACTTTATATTATTTTGAGGGAGGTGTTAGTTTTTGAGAGTTAGCGTTGGACGAGTTAGCAGGTATTTTAAGATTGAGAATTTTTTTAGAAAATTATGTTGCGGCCAGAAAGTTTTACTGATGGTGAACTAGTCATCCTAGTATACGGTATGAACCGTTATTTTCCCCCAGAGGATCGGTGGAGTGCGGGGGATACAGCAACGAACATAGAGATCTCATCATTTATGAGATGATGCGACGCATGAGGCAGGTATCCGGGAAAAGGAGATCGCGTCGCCAATGTCTCCGCCGTTCAGTGATCCGAGGCATCGAGAGCAAGATCGCTACCAAGAGAATAAAGTCACTGATCAGGAGATGTAAGTATAATTTATCCAGTGAATTATAATTAAATATTTTGTTAAATGATAACATATGAACTTTAATAGAGATAGATAGATAGATAGATAGATAGATAGATAGATAGATAGATAGATAGAGGTATACATAAAGATATATATATTTTAGAATAGAGATAGGTAGATAGAGCTAGAAATTGATAAAGAGAGAGATATAGATATAGATAGATAAAAATGTATGGATAGAGAGAGAGAGAGAGAGAGAGAGAGATAGATTAGAGATGTATGTGTATATATATATATATATATAAAATAAAACTATATATATTTAAATAAATATATATATATATATATATATAAATATTTAAAAAAAATTAATCTCGTTTAGTATGGAATATATAATCTACATGCATAAAAAATACATTTGACATTAAACATAATATTAGAAAATGCTTCTAATGTTGACATTCATCATTGTATGATTGCAGATTTAACAAGGCCACGAGAGAGGATACCTCGGTATCTCATGCCACTTTCCATGACCAGCCTGAGGAGCAACAGGGCATCGCTGCTGCTTCCTGTAAGCCTTCTCCAGCCTATGGGGGAGGAAGAATCTGGGACATCTTCTGATGTCTCAGATACAGAAGGTAATTTAACATATCAACATGTTGTTATTTTAACTAACTGTAAAAGCACTGGAAAATGTTTCTGAGGCTATGCGACAAATACATGAATCCATTAATGATTTTCAATTTTTGTATTATATATATATTTATTTATTCTAATATCCAAGTTTTATAAATAAAAAAGTTTATATTTAGACTATAATGTGTTCACTACATTATTTTAAGGATTATCTTAAAGGGACACTGAACCCAATTTTTTTTCTTTCATGATTCAGATAGAGCATGACATTTTAAGCAACTTTCTAATTTACTCCTATTATCAATTTTTCTTCGTTCTCTTGCTATATTTATTTGAAAAAGAAGGTATCTAAGCTTTTTTTGGTTCAGACCTCTGGAAAGCACTTTTTTATTGGTGGATGAATTTATCCACCAATCAGGAAGAGCAACCCAGGTTGTTCACCAAAAATAATATATTTTCTATATGAGTCATATAAATAAATATTGAGATATGAAGGTCAATGTTGATTTATTAAAACATTACAATGTTGATCAACATGTGAAAATTATTTGAAATGGACAGAACAGATATACTATATACAAACCGTTTATATATATATATATATATATATATATATATATATATATATACAAAACACGGAAGGGAACTGCACTCTCATACCGGACCGGGTACACATCCCATAACCCTGCAACATGCTCAGCCCTGCTTGCATTGTGTGGCTGTTTTAGGGTCTCAGGTATTGGAAAGGACCTTGACGTGGTACCTGAGCTTGTCCCATTTGGCCAGATGCGGTGACTAACCTTTCCATTTTTTGCTTTTAAATCTTAGTTGAGAGCTTGTAAGTGAGTGCTGGGTTTTCTCTGTGTCTTGTATTAATTTGTTTTGTAATTTTCCCTATGGTTCTTGCACCCAGACCTGTCTGGGGTTAACTGCTTGTGGGCTCTGGGGACAGCACAGCTTCCTGTGATTGCCAGTGGCACCCAGGCTGAGCATGTTGCAGGGTTATGGGATGTGTACCCGGTCCGGTATGAGAGTGCAGTTCCCTTCCGTGTTTTGTATATGGTCTAGGGTGGTTACATATTCCTGTGCACCCTTCCCTTGTTTTCAGTTTGTTTGGATTTGAAAGCTTGCATTGTGTGGCTGTTTTAGGGTCTCAGGTATTGGAAAGGACCTTGACGTGGTACCTGAGCTTGTCCCCATTTGGCCAGATGCGGTGACTAACCTTTCCATTTTTTGCTTTTAAATCTTAGCTGAGAGCTTGTAAGTGAGTGCTGGGTTTTCTCTGTGTCTTGTATTAATTTGTTTTGTAATTTTCCCTATGGTTCTTGCACCCAGACCTGTCCGGGGTTAACTGCTTGTGGCTCTGGGGGACAGCACAGCTTCCTGTGAGTGCCAGTGGCACCCAGGGCTGAGCATGTTGCAGGGTTATGGGATGTGTACCCGGTCCGGTATGAGAGTGCAGTTCCCTTCCGTGTTTTGTATATGTCTAGGGTGGTTACATATTCCTGTGCACCCTTCCCTTTTTTTCAGTTTGTTTGGATTTGAAAGCTTGCATTGTGTGGCTGTTGTAGGGTCTCAGGAATTGGAAAGGACCTTGACGTGGTACCTGAGCTTGTCCCATTTGGCCAGATGCGGTGACTAAACCTTTCCATTTTTGCTTTTAAATCTTAGCTGAGAGCTTGTAAGTGAGTGCTGGGTTTTCTCTGTGTCTTGTATTAATTGTTTTGTAATTTTCCCTATGGTTCTTTGCACCCAGACCTGTCTGGGGTTAACTGCTTGTGGCTCTGGGGACAGCACAGCTTCCTGTGAGTGCCAGTGGCACCCCAGGGCTGAGCATGTTGCAGGGTTATGGGATGTGTACCCGGTCCGGTATGAGAGTGCAGTTCCCTTCATTGTTTTGTATATGTCTAGGGTGGTTACATATTCCTGTGCACCCCTTCCCCTTGTTTTCAGTTTGTTTGGATTTGAAAGCTTGCATTGTGTGCGCTGTTTAGGGTCTCAGGTATTGGAAAGGACCTTGACGTGGTACCTGAACTTGTCCCATTTGGCCAGATGCGGTGACTAACCTTTCCATTTTTTGCTTTTAAATCTAGCTGAGAGCTTGTAAGTGAGTGCTGGGTTTTCTCTGTGTCTTATATATATATATATATATATATATATATATATATATAATATATATATATATATATTATATATACATATATATATATATATTATATACAGTATATAAATAGATCTCTCCTCTCCCCCTCCCTCCCTCTCTCTCCACCTCCCCCCCCCCTCTATATATAATATATATATATATATATATTATACATAAATATATATATTTATATATATTTACGTATATATATATATATATATAACATAGTAACATAGTAGATAAGGTTGAAAAAAAGACTGAAGTCCATCGAGTTCAACCTATACAAATCTAAAATACTTACAAAAAGCTCCAGTTAAGCTAAATAACCCCATTAAAATGTGACCCATTTAATACTAGCAATCATATCCATGAATTTTGTTTATATACAGAAATTTATCCAGACTATTTTTTAAATGTATCTATGGTATTGGCATTCACTACCTCCTTGGTAATGAGTTCCACAATTTTATTGCTCTTACAGTGAAAAAACGTTTCCGTTGCAGGAGATTAAATCTCCTTTCCTCCAACCTTAAATTATGACCTCTTGTCAGAACCAATTTTCTTGGAATAAAAAGAGCTTCTGCCATCTCTGTATATGGGCCTTGAATATATTTATATAAAGTAATCATGTCACCTCTCAAGCGCCTTTTTTCTAAAGAGAACAGACCCAGTTTTGGCTAGCCTCTCCTCATAGGTTAATTTCTCCAATCCCCTTATTAGCTTTGTGGCCCTTCTCTGAACTTTTTCTAGTTCTGCAATATCTTTTTTAGCAATCGGTCCCCAGAACTGCACTCCAAACTCAAGGTGAGGTCTTACCAGGGCTTTATATAATGACAGAATTATGCTTTCCTCCCTTGAATCAATGCCTCTTTTAATACATGCTAGTATCTTATTAGCCTTTGAAGCTGCTGCCCTGCATTGTGCACTCATCTTTAGCTTGTTATCTATTACTACTCCCAAATCCCTTTCCTCCTGTGTTTCGCTAAGTCTTGTCCCATTTAAAAAATACGTAGCCTGCTTATTTTTACTTCCAAAATGTAGAACCTTACATTTTTCCGTATTAAATCTCATTTTCCATTCACTTGCCCATAGTTCTAATTTTAGCAAATCCCTTTGCAAAGAGAGTTCATCCTGCTCTGACCTAATGACCTTACTTAACTTAGTATCATCTGCAAAAATAGAGATGGTCGCTATTTAATCCTTGCTCCAAGTCATTTATAAAATATTAAAAAGAACAGGGCCCAGTACTGATCCCTGGGGGACGCCACTGATTACCTTTGTCCAATCTGAGTATGATCCATTTACTGCTACTCGTTGCTCCCTATCTTTTATCCAGTTATTTATCCATGAGCTAACATTTTTAGCTATTCCCAGTCCCTTAATTTTGTGCATTAATCTCTCATGTGGCACTGTATCAAATGCCTTTGCAAAATCTAAGTATATCACATCAACTGATTCCCCTTTATCTATATTTTTACTTACTTCCTCGTAGAATCTAATTAGATTAGTTTGACATGATCTATTTCTCCTAAAGCCATGCTGATTAGAACTCATAATCTTGTTTACACGAATATGCTCATCAATATAATCCCTTATAATCCCTTCAAATATCTTCCCCACTATTGATGTCAGACTAACTGGTCTATAGCTTCCTGGATCATCCCTGCTTCCCTTTTTGAAGAGTGGCACCACATCAGCTTTACGCCAATCCTGGGGTACCATGCCTGAGGATAATGAGTCTTGAAAAATTAAGAGTAAAGGTTTGTCTATAACAGTGCTAAGTTCACTTAACACCCTTGGGTGTATTCCATCTGGGCCATCAGTTTTTCAAAGCAGATGAACTGGTAAATCTGTCAGCATCAGGAGAGGAGCACCAAGCACAGCCTCGCACTGGGAGCAAGAGCAGGGCACAGCACAGGGTTTTCCTCAGTTCTTTTATTTCTGGAGAGATCTTTTCTACTTTGAAGTTTCTACCCAAAGAGAGTCCAGGATTTTCATTCTTGTAAAGAACTGGAACAAGAAGGACCCATTCGATTAACAGGCATCCAAGAAACAATACCAGGACACAAGAGAACGATCCTAGTGAATCATCTTTAAACCTGGCACATCGCTTACCTCATATGATTGAGGACAATAGCTGGTAAGCAGAAATTTCTCTATTGAATCCACAATTGTGATGAAATTCAACTTCTAAGACTATTTCAAAAAATTTAATATATATATTTTTGGACTCACTAATTGTTTACAGTATAGCTGAGCGCCTCTACTACATGTTGAAATTGTTTTTCTTTGTATATTATATATATATATATATATATATATATATATATATATATATATATATATATATATATATATCGAGAGAGAGAGAGGGGGAGAGGTGGAGAGAGAGGGAGGGGGAGAGAGAGCAGGATGGAGGGGGAGAGAGAGATCTATTTATATACTGTATATATATATATATATATATATATATATATATATACAGTATATAAATAGATCTCTCTCTCCCCCTCCCTCCCTCTCCTCTCGATATATATATACCTAAATATATATAATATATATATAATATATGAAAATAGATATATCTATAACTATCTATCCATATATATATATATATATATATGATATAGATATAATTTGATTTTTATCTATATCTATCTGTCTATCTAATCTAGATATCTAAAATATATAAATATCAAATATATTGATATTAAGTATATCAGTATAAAATTTATGTATCTCTATAAAATATATCTATATTAAATATATAGATATAGATAAATATATATATATATCAATGAGTATATTAACAAAGATATGTACAGATGGTACGAATCAAGCCGGACAGATAGCTCAGCATGCTAAGGGCACTGAGGTTGAGCTCTGTAGCAACTCCAAGGGTTGCAGGTTCTATCCCGGGTGAGGTCCACTCAGCCTTTCATCCTTCCGAGGGTGATTAGCCGTGCATTACAAGTACCCAATACAAATAATAAGAGTTAAAAGTCTTTTATATATGATATACATTCAAGTTGAAAATTTAGATGAGTATGGAAATGAGCGACATCAAATACTCAGATTTATCAAAAAACACGTTGCTCAGTTCCTATGCTCATCGCATCGTACTTGACGCGAGTTTTTGACAGTTTTTTTAGTAAATCTGGACATCGTATTTAGATCCTATGGCCGCAATGTTTGCCGATGTTTGGGCGAGCGTATTGACGCCCATGAATGCAACATACTTAACGCTTTGTGAACAGACGAAAAGGCCTATCTATCAAACATCTCGATCATTTCAGAGAATTTTTCAGAGAAAGCTCTTTAACCATGACATCAGTAACTATATATAATTCGTAGAGTATACAGTATTTTTAAAGGGCCAGTAGAGTCAAAATTAAACAATTTAACAATTTACTTCTATTATCAAATTTGCTTTGTTCTCTTGGTATCTTTTATTGAAGAGTAAAAATAGGTAGGCTCGTAAGAGCTCAGGAGTGTGCACGTGTCTTTAGTACTCTACGGGCAGCAGTGTTTTGCAACATTGTATAACAAAGCTACAAATAATGTTGTAAAAACACTGCTGCCATAGAGTACTAAACACACTGTCACACTCCTGAGCTATTAAAGGGACAGTCTACAATAGAATTGTTATTGTTTTAAAAGATAGATAATCCCTTTATTACCCATTCTCCAGTTTTGCACAACCAACACTGTTATATTAATATACTTTTTACCTCTGTTATTACCTTGTATTCTGACAGCCCCCTGATCACATGACTGTAACTATTTATTATCTATTGACTTGCATTTAGTACTGTGTTTGTGCTAAATCTTAAATAACTCCCCGGACGTGGGCACAGTTTTATCTATATGGCCACATGAACTAGCACTCTACCTAGTTTTACACTTCAATAAAATAAACCATGAGAACAAAGCAAATCTGATACAGAAGTAAATTGGAAAGCTTGTTTAAAATTGCATGTTCTATCCAAATCATGAAAGTTTAATTTTTACTATACTGTCCCTTTAGGAGAACCAAAATAATCACTGGTAACTACAGCTTTATAAAAGCTTTTCTTTATTTAAAAAAATACATGAAACCCTAATTTGTTTCTTTCTTGATAGAGCATACAATTTTAAAAACTTTTCAAATTACTTCTATTATCAAATTTAATTCATTATCTGGTAGCTTTTATTGAAGGAGCTGCAATGCACTGCTAGGAGCTAGCTGAACCAATGAGATGCAGATATATATGTGCAGCTACCAAATCAGCTAGTGCAGCTAGTGCGTGCAGCTTAGTTCCCAATAATTGCTGTTCATGAGCCTACCTAGGTATGTTTTTCAGCAAAAAGACACCAAGATAAAGAAGTTAATCAGATAATTAGAAGTAAATTGAACATTTGTTAAATAAAATGCATGCTCTATCTGAATCATTAACATGTAATTTTGACTTTAATTAGTTGCATGTGAATTTAATTTAATGTGATTAGTAAAGTTTCTTAATTTTACAATTAGTCTGCAAAACATTGGGACTTTCATTGATTCAATCTAACGCTGTATTTGACAAATATTTACCATTTTGTGAAAGTTAAACATCACTCCGCCCGCATCTCATCCTTCATTTACCTGAGCAATGACGAATCCGGCTTCATCCAATCGTTGGGCGTGCCCCATATGGAGTCTAACTTGTGGGCACGCAACAATTGAATAATGGCGGATTCTTCATCGCTCAGCTAAATGAAGGATGAGATGCAGGCGGAAGAACGGGGCAATGTTTACCTTGACAAAATGGTAAATAATTTTCAAATATTAGAAAGATTTAATCAATGAAAGTCCCCCTGTTTTGCAGACTAATTGGATATACAGTGCATTTATTTAAGTAACGTTGCAATCTCTTTAAATTGCTCAGTTTTAATGTTACATTAAGCGCAAACACTCAAGACTTTTTCGTAAATATCTTGTTCAACATAGCATAACGATAACGTTTACAGTGTGTGTTGTGTATATTTAAAAAGACATATTTTAAAATTGGTTTCCCCTTACCCTGTATGCCGCTGGTCTTTACAGTCAACACCAGAACTTTGGTTGTTTAAAAAGATAGATAATCCCCTTATTACCCATTTCCCAGTTTTACATAACCAACACTGTATATTAATATACGTTTTTACCTCTGTGATTACCACTTTATAACAGGAGGCCTGAGGTTAATTAGCACAGTCTTGCCGCCAGTGCCGAGACCCACGTTGTTAAAGCCAAAAAAAACAATTGTTTAAGGGACATCAAACCAACATTTTTTCTTTCATGATTCAGATAAAGAATACTATTTAAAACAACTTTCAAATTTACTTCTATTATCTAATTTGCTTAATTATCTTGGAATTATTTTATGAAGAAGCAGCAATGCACTACTGGGTACTAACTGAACGCATTGGGTGAGCCAATAACATAAGGCATATATCTGCCATCAATACAGATACTCTCTGAGAACAGAGAGAGATACTCGCCTAGATTTAGAGTTTGGCGTTAGAAGGGTGCGTTAGCTACGCGTCTTTTTATTTTAACGCGCACTGTTTTTAACCCTGGTATTAAGAGTTTCAAATCAAGCTCCTAACGCAACTCCTAACGCGTAATCACGCCTGCGTTAGACAGTCTCCCATATAGATCAATGAGAAATCAGAAAAGCACGCTTTTTTTTCAACTAACACTCGATCTCGCGAGAAATATGCACTGCTCGGTCATATGACCTATACCACATAATGCACAATAAAAACAAAATGAAAATGTTATAACAACAATCACAAAACATAGCACACACGCATTACACATTCACAAGCGGGGAAAATCAAGCATTACACTAAACGAGGATACACATATACCTTACGATCCGGAAACACGGAACAAAACAACACAAAAAAAAAAATGCACACTCATACACAAGCAAAACACCTCGCATTCATCATTACGAATATTAGTACAAACAAACATCTACAACACTTGACAAATATGACACCATCACAAATCAACATTTGTACATAATACTATTGGACAATGTTATGGAAAACGATCACTATGACATCATCGCATTCTACACATTCCACAAATACTAACTCAATATGAGCATGCGCAAATTCACACAACTAATACACATTGCACACATACTAATTACTAACAAAGCACACTGCACACATACTAATTACTAACAAAACACACCTGAACACAATTTACAAGGCAAACCGGTACATCATTAATCATTTACACAGGGTATATAAGCACGACACAAGCCTGGCTTATTTGACTGTGTTGCTGGTGGTTTTTGGAAGATTACAGGGAGTGCAGAATTATTAGGCAAGTTGTATTTTGAGGATTAGTTTTATTATTGAACAACAACCATGTTTCTCAATGAACCCAAAAAACTCATTAATATCAAAGCTGAATATTTTTGGAAGTAGTTTTTAGTTTGTTTTTAGTTTTAGCTATTTTAGGGGGATATCTGTGTGTGCAGGTGACTATTACTGTGCATAATTATTAGGCAACTTAACAAAAAACTAATATATACCAATTTCAATTATTTTATTTTTACCAGTGAAACCAATATAACATCTCAACATTCACAAATATACATTTCTGACATTCAAAAACAAAACAAAAACAAATCAGTGACCAATATAGCCACCTTTCTTTGCAAGGACACTCAAAAGCCTGCCATCCATGGATTCTGTCAGTGTTTTTTGATCTGTTCACCATCAACATTGCGTGCAGCAGCAACCACAGCCTCCCAGACACTGTTCAGTAGAGGTGTACTGTTTTCCCTCCTTGTAAATCTCACATTTGATGATGGACCACAGGTTCTCAATGGGGTTCAGAACAGGTGAACAAGGAGGCCATGTCATTAGATTTTCTTCTTTTATACCCTTTCTTGCCAGCCACGCTGTGGAGTTACTTGGACGCGTGTGATGGAGCATTGTCCTGCATGAAAATCATGTTTTTCTTGAAAGGATGCAGACTTTCTTCCTGTACCACTGCTTGAAGGAAGGTGTCTTCCAGAAACTGTCAGTAGGACTGGGAGTTGAGCTTGACTCCATCCTCAACCCGAAAAGGCCCACAAGCTCATCTTTGATGATACCAGCCCAAACCAGTAACTCCACCTCCACCTTGCTGGCGTCTGAGTCGGACTGGAGCTCTCTGCCCTTTACCAATCCAGCCACGGGCCCATCCATCTGGCCCATCAAGACTCACTCTCATTCATCAGTCCATAAAACCTTAGAAAAATCAGTCTTGAGATATTTCTTGGCCCAGTCTTGACGTTTCAGCTTGTGTGTCTTGTTCAGTGGTGGTCGTCTTTCAGCCTTTCTTACCTTGGCCATGTCTCTGAGTATTACACACCTTGTGCTTTTGGGCACTCCAGTGATGTGCAGCTCTGAATTATGGCCAAACTGGTGGCAAGTGGCATCTTGGCAGCTGCACGCTTGACTTTTCTCAGTTCATGGGCAGTTATTTTGCGCCTTGGTTTTTCCACACGCTTCTTGCGACCCTGTTGACTATTTTGAATGAAACGCTTGATTGTTCGATGATCACGCTTCAGAAGCTTTGCAATTTTAAGAGTGCTGCATCCCTCTGCAAGATATCTCACTATTTTTGACTTTTCTGAGCCTGTCAAGTCCTCTTTTGACCCATTTTGCCAAAAGGAAAGGAAGTTGCTAATAATTATGCACACCTGATATAGGGTGTTGATGTCATAGACCACACCCTTTCTCAGTACAGAGATGCACATCACCTAATATGCTTAATTGGTAGTATGCTTTCGAGCCTATACAGCTTGGAGTAAGACAACATGCATAAAGAGAGGATGATGTGGTCAAAATACTCATTTGCCTAATAATTCTGCACTCCCTGTAGAGATTTAGTGAGTTATTGTGTAGCGTTAGTGCGAGTTAGTGTTATTGTGCAAGGTTTAGTTAGTGGGAGAGTTAGTTAGTGGTGGTGTGAGATAGTGAGAGAGCTGTAGTGAGCGAGAGTTGGTTTGGTGTGAGTATGCGAGTGCTTTTTCTGTATATGTGTCAGCATTTGGTTTGTTACTACACCTTTAACACCAGATCTCCTCCCCAAATTGAATCCTATTTTAAGTCCACATTTTCCCAGGAATCATTGCTTGATTATTAAAGTGTATTAGGTGACTACTCCTTAGTCTCTCTAAACTTCATTCTAAATTGAGCCAAAACTAACCTGGGGGTCCATCCGATAAAATCGTCGCCCGCAAAAGCCGGCGACGCCAATATTTACGCTGATTTGGTATCACATATACGGCGTAAACCTAGAAGTTACGCGCGTATATTTCTGCCGTCGCCCGTAGGTTTTTTGGGCCATAGGCAGGTATCCAAACCAGCGCAGTTTGGTATCCAATATGCAGCGTAAGGACTTACGTGGCGAAAATGGAGAAAACTTACTCCATTTTCACCTCGCCACAAAAAGCAGCCGTAAGAAGCCTTACGCTGACTATTGGAGCCCCGTAACTCCCTAAACTAACTAGAAAATTAAACCTAACACCTAACGCATGCCGCAATGTCTATTACCCTGTCAACCGCGATCTTCCTAAAATAAACCTAACACCTAACGCATGCGCAATGTCTATCTCCCTGTCACCGCAATCTTCTAAAATAAACCTAACACCTAACGCATGCGCAATGTCTATCTACCTGTCAACCGCGATCCCCCCCCCCGAAATCCCTAATAAAGTTATTAACCCCTAAACCGCCGCTCCCTGGACCCCGCCGCCATCTACATAAACTAACCCCCTACTGTGAGCCCCTAAAACCGCCGCCATCTACCTTATCTATCCCCTAATTAGAACCCCTTACACTGCTGTCATCTACCTCATCTATCCCCTAATCTGACCCCTTACACCGCCGCCACCTATATAAAAATTATTAACCCTAATCTAATCCCCCTATACCGCCGCCAGCTATATTAATATTATTAACCCCTAATGTAAGCCCCTTACACCGCCGCCATCTCTATTAAAATGATTAACCCTAATTTAATCTACCTACCCCGCCGCCAGCTATATTATCTATATTAACCCTAAGTATATTATAGTTAAAAAAAAGGGTAGGGAAAGGGAGGCTAGTAGAGCCAGATTAATAATTCTTTACCTAGGACTGTATGGCAACGCCCAGGTGCAAACAAAACCTTATATGAAGGAAAAAATAATAGCCAATGTGCAGACCCTTTAAATATTTATATAATTATTATCAAAAAGGGAGATACTACAACAACCCGCAATTAGATTGTTATAATGCATAGACAGGGATTGCAGCACATATTTTTTTAATATAATTTTTAATTAGCTTTGTAAAATTCTAAAGCTCCGCATAAATAGCGGTGTGTTGTAGATATATACTCATTCCCCACATTCACATATGCCCACCCAGCGTTAAAAGTTGAATAGAAGGGTAACCACTAAATTAAAGAACACATGAATCGATGGGTCAAGAAGCGTGTTTGGACAAATGCACAAGCACAGATTGGCTGTGCAATTTTTTATAGTTCACACAGTAATGAAACCAGAAGAGCAAACAGGTATCGACTGTTTAAATTGACAACACCTTCACTAGAGGGTGGTTACGTGTAGGCGTAAAATCCGCCACCATAGTGATCATTGAGGATCTTTGTCAAAACAACACATGTATATAGATAAACAAACAGTGAATTTTACAACCAATATTACTTTAAAGATGAAAAATTGTAATGCTTAAGTCATGTGCACTATACCTAAATTTGGCCAAATTGTGCAGGAAATATCCTCAAAATTATTACTGATAGAGGACAATGTAGTCTGTAGGGGGCTAGAGAAAGCAACACCTGTAACAGCGGGCACCACCAACTGAATGAGAGGTATCAGGTGTCATGTTATCACATATCAGGATCTATGTTTCTTAACCCCAGTGTATACAGACTAATTGTTGAAAACTTAATAGCATTAAGCAGTATATACTATACATGTACTAGTTGAACAGTATTTCCAAAGACCAATAGAGGTTATGGGGATAGTATATAACAACTCCAGTATTCAGCGGGCACCACCAAATATAAAGGTATCCGGTGTCATGAATAATATTGATTCTGGATCTATGTTAAAACTACCCCAAAGTAACTCCTTTTCGGTCTGTTACAGTTGTATAGAGAATGGAAATGAATTACAGCGCATTACAACCCATTTAATACATGACAGTGTCTGAATAGCATAAACAAACGTGTACACAGGTAGTGGTCACCCTTTTCAGGGCTTAGGCATGTCCCATTACTAGGATCTGTGTGTACAGATGGTGCATTTAAAACACCTTCGGATGTCCAGGTAAATGAGCTGAAAATTCAGATGGTAAACGTTCAATTAATTATACAACCGTGTCTTTGCTTTCTGTAAAAGAACTTCCAAATGGTTTCCGTGTGTAGAAAGATTTCAAATCAAACATGCTACAATCTAGCACAGCGTAGACGCCACAGCGATCTGTCCTTCGTGCATGTCCGTCTCCACTTCTTACGTCACTGCCGACGTACGTTTCACCCCCCACGTGACAACCAGAGAGCACAGGGGTTTCCTCAGGGCAAAAGCTCTTCTGGTTTCATACTGTGTGAACTAAAATAAAATTGCACAGCCAATCTGTGCTTGTGCATTTGTCCAAACACGCTTCTTGACCCATCGATTCATGTGTTCTTTAATTTAGTGGTTACCTTCTATTCAACTTTAACGCTGGGTGGCATATGTGAATGTGGGGAATGAGTATATATCTACACACACCGCTATTTTAGCGGAGCTTTAGAATTTTACAAAGCTAATTAAAAATTATATTAAAAAAATATGTGCTGCAATCCCTGTCTATGCATTATAACAATCTAATTGCGGTTGTTGTAGTATCTCCCTTTTTGATAATAATTATATATTATAGTTAATATAGGTATTACATTATATATATTAACTATATTAACCCTAATTATATTAGGGTTAATATAGTTAATATAGTTACTATAGTATTTATATTAACTATATTAACTCTATCTAACCCTAACACCCCTAACTAAATTTATATTAAATTAATCTAATTCATTTATAAACTAAAATATTCCTATTTAAATCTAAATACTTACCTATAAAATAAACCCTAAGATAGCTACAATATAATTAATAATTACATTGTAGCTATGTTAGGGTTAATATTTATTTTACAGGTAAATTGTTAATTATTTTTTTTTTTTTTTAAATATTTTTTATTGAAGTCGTAAACAAATACAGAATATAGGGTATGCCCCAAAACATTTACAAGACAATGTATACACAACATATTTTAGAGAGTATTGCATTCTAGCATCTCAAATATTACTAGAGAATGTGGGCTATCACATGGAAGGACTTCAGTTTTATATTAGAGTGTCATAAACAAGATACAAGTAAAAAAAAAAAGAACCTCTCCTAGCTGTGTACAAAAAATAGAGTAGGGTGTCTGTTCAAATAAGGGTGAGACTAGGGAGGAGGTAACTCTATATATTTATAGGGGAGGGGGATGCAGCGGGCAAGAGCCGCTCAAAGTGTAATAAAGGGAATGGGGAGGGGGGGGGGTTGGAGGGCGGAGCCAGCCAATATTTGCAGTGTGAGCTAAACAATAGTAATTAGTCTATATACCAATAGTGTGCGTGTGGGAGCTTGATATTATTGGTAGTGGCAGAAACACATCTGAGTATACAATTAGGGAGAAGGTAGGAACATAGGGCATAGTCACAAATTATAGTTGAATTCCACCTGGTAGAAGTGATAATCTGGATCACAATACCATAGTAAGCTACGTGATAATATAACAGCATTGTAGCTTAGAGGGCAAAATATGGAGGTGGTTTTAGATAATGCAATGAATAAATTTTGCTAGAGCAGGGAAATCATCAATTACTGTGTTCTATATTATGTCAACTGTAGATATCTCGCTTGCACTAGGGAACAAATCTAGTACTCTAGGGCAACAAATCTGTAATATGGCATTCTAGAATATGTGTATATGGTAGGCTAGGTTAATGTTGTGGAATTAGCAAGATCTAAAGGATAAAACAAAAGACATTTGTCTATACAGTGTAGTTAGTAGATTAAGGAGTTCTAATGCTATATTGAGCTTTAAGTAAGAGTGTACATATTTCTATCATATAGCTGTTAAAAAACAATAGGAGCTGCATCTAACACAACATAATACATCAGACCAAGGATCAGCGATGTGTGTTCTCATTAAATGCAAAATATTGAAATTAAATTTATAAATTAGCAATGTATAGATATTAATATAAGGATTTCAAGTATTGCCAATGAGAAGTAGCATAAGAGCAGAGTTAAAATAAAACCACATGTACAAAATACACATATATAGTGAGCTTCATAGTAAATTGATCCCAATCTCAGCCATGAAATTAGTAAATAACCACTTTAAACATGTAGCATGGTTAGCTGGCAAGAGAAGGTGGGTTAGCTGTTTGTGGTCTAGAGGGATTTTAACTAGCTATACCGTTCTACAGAGGATAAATACCCAAGTAACCCCTAATGTCACATAAAAGCAAGCTTACACAACGCAAGTGAGGGCATAAGATGTCTAATAATAATTAGTGTGAATTGTAATATAGGACAGGCTCTAATGGAGCTATGTCGTCCATGAGGAGTCTGTGTATGGCAACCTGTAAAGGGTCAAATTGTTCAGGTGATAATTAGCTATCCATATGTCCCTAGGGGGCTTGTATATTTGGGACAAATTGGCTGTGAATAGAGATTAATATAAACATATTTAGCTGAACCTTAGCACTTTAACAGAAAAAGCCTTAAGACACATTTAGAAATTGCAAAATGACAGAGTTATTCTCTAAACTAGACTATTAGAGCAAGCCTTGGAGAATATACATATGAAACCACAGTGTGCAGTAACCTCTATTTATATGTTAGTCATAGACATAAGTATGGTAATATTTCTAAGCAGTAGAGCTATCATTTATGTGGACGCACTAGAAATTGTATAGGTTATGCATCTAAACACCGATCAACCAGCTTACACTAATATAATAAAACCTGTCCAGGAGAAATAACTTCTTAGGATATACCCGAGTGGGGATAACAAAGCTCACTCTGCCATGAAATTAGATTCTACTTCCCTCAACTAGAATATAGTATATATGTAATGGACTGTTTATGAGCTGACTGCTTTAGCTTTATGATTAATTAAGCTGGGCTGCCTCTCAGAAATAAAAAAACAGAAGCAGAGACTGTGTATCATACATACGATAATGTGTATCAGCTGCTGGTTCCAGATGCCTGAAATAACATTAGTGCTGAAGTTCCCAAAGATGACCTGAATCCATGTTCATAAGAAATGTTTATGGGAGGCTAAACTTAAATCTCAGCACAGAGAGGTCAGTGAGGGATACCGATAAATGACATGGGCTGTAAGAACACATCGTACAGAGGAAACTGTAACCAGGCTATGACTCCCCTCTAGTGGTGACAAGTATTAATTACATCTGTTATCAGAATATTTCAGTGGTGTTAGTTGAGTTCATAATACCCATTGTAAAACGATCAGTAAATACAATAAATGAGGGTAGCAGGGAAAAGGGAAAGATAAATTATTTATCTACTGTATAAGCCCTAAAGTAGAGGGTAACATTGTATAAAAACACCACTATAGGAGGATACACATATGAACTGTACTTCCAACCAACATCCTGCCTAAATTAGTATTGCATTGAAAAATAACCTATATATATAAATTAAAACTTTGAAGAGCAGATTGCTACAAGAGTATATCAAACAGAAACAGTACTTGGACTAAGACTTTAGTCCAGATGTATATTGGCAAGAGTTCTCTAACGTAGGGGAAATAGGTGAGTGTTTTCTCTACCCTACTCCAGTTCTGAGATCCGCCTGAGCATAGTAATGTCCATTCCAATTTTGAGAATTGCGCAGAGGGTCACAAAGCACCACATAGAGGGCTGTAGGATCAGGTAAAGCTTACTTAGGTAAGAAGAGGCCGGTATGACAGTCTTTTCCTGGATCCCAAAGTGATCGCCATAGCTTGACCAGATTGCCTGTGAATCGGCAGACAGCATGGGGAGTGCTCTGAAGTATCGCAACTCGGGAGTAGGTCAAAGGTAAGTATTTCCTAGCCCAAAAGTCTAGTGACTGCCCTGGGGAGACATGCTTGTGTAAGATATAAGGGCTGCGAAGGTGCCTAACGAGTAGCTGGATACCTGATGGCCTTGTGATGCGTTGCAGCCGCTCGGGCTGTTCAGCGCAGGAGATTCCAGACCGGATATCTATCAGCCAGCGTGGGGCTGCAGTGTATTCCCCAAATTCGCCTGAAACCAACAGTTCGTTACTTATGTGAACTAGCGGTTCCTCTAGCCCGCAAGGGCCAGATCTCCTTGTGAGCCCAATTGCAGTGTCCGGCTCATCTTCGAAGGTGCTTTGTAGAGGAGGGAGGACTGTATTCTCAAATGCATCTTCTGTCTGTGCTTGGCAAGAGACTAGTGCTTCCAGCTTGTCCCTTATAGTGGTCAGATCCTTCTGTAGCTCACCATAAAAATCTTGCAGTAAATGGTCCGTCCTAGCTTCCCATCTGCTTAGGGACTCCATATTTCTCCAAAATGGCGATTCGCGCTCTTATGTTGAGATATTAGTTAACAGCTTTAGGTGCTATTTATTAGTGAAGCTCAAATCCTACTTTCAAGATAAATAGCTAGTCGGATAGACTAAGTGAAAATCCAGAATAGCATCTAAGAATAGGCTTCCAATGTTTATATAATGGCACTATATTAGATTATAGCTCAGGAGCTCCAGCAATGTGCAACCGATAGCTTTGGCAGTTGGCTCCGCCCCCCAATTGTTAATTATTTTAACTAGGTATAATAGCTATTAAATAGTTATTAACTATTTAATATCTACCTAGTTAAAATAATTACCCAATTACCTGTAAAATAAATCCTAACCTAAGTTACAAATACACCTACACTATCAATAAATTAAATAAACTACAAACATCTATCTAAAAATACAATTAAATTAACTAAACTAAATTACAAAAAACAAACAAACACTAAATTACAAAAAATAAAAAAAGATTACAAGATTTTTAAGCTAATTACACCTATTCTAAGCCCCCTAATAAAATAATAAACCCCCAAAATAAAAAAAATTCCCTGCCCTATTCTAAATTAAAAGAATTTCAAAGCTCTTTACCTTACCAGCCCTTAAAAGGGCCTTTTGTGGGGCATGCCCCAAAGAATTCAGCTCTTTTGCATACAAATACAATACCCCCCCCCATTACAACCCACCACCCACATACCCCTATTCTAAAACCACCCAAACCCCCCTTAAAAAAGCCTAACACTACCCCCATGAAGATCTCCCTACCTTGTCTTCACCACACCGGGCCGAACTCCTGATCCGATCCGGGCGATGTCTTCCTCCAAGCGGCAAAGAAGAATTCTTCCTCCGGCGATGTCTTCCTCCAAGCGGCAAAGAAGAATTCTTCCTCCGGCGATGTCTTCCTCCAAGCGGCAAAGAAGAATTCTTCCTCCGGCGATGTCTTCCTCCAAGCGGCAAAGAAGAATTCTTCCTCTGGCGACGTCTTCCTCCAAGCGGCAGCAAAGTCTTCATTCTTCCGGCGGCATCTTCAATCTTCTTTCTTCGCTCCGCCGCCGCGGAGCATCCATCCCGGATGACTACTGAACGACGAATGAGGTACCTTTAAATGACGTCATCCAAGATGGCGTCCGCCGAATTCCGATTGGCTGATAGGATTCTATCAGCCAATCGGAATTAAGTTAGAAAAATCTGATTGGCTGATTGAATCAGCCAATCAGATTCAAGTTCAATCCGATTGGCTGATCCAATCAGCCAATCAGATTGAGCTCGCATTCTATTGGCTGTTCCGATCAGCCAATAGAATGCGAACTCAATCTGATTGGCTGATTGGATCAGCCAATCGGATTGAACTTGAATCTGATTGGCTGATTCAATCAGCCAATCAGATTTTTCTAACTTAATTCCGATTGGCTGATAGAATCCTATCAGCCAATCGGAATTCGGCGGACGCCATCTTGGATGACGTCATTTAAAGGTACCTCATTCGTCGTTCAGTAGTCGTCCGGGATGGATGCTCCGCGGCGGCGGAGCGAAGAAAGAAGATTGAAGATGCCGCCGGAAGAATGAAGACTTTGCTGCCGCTTGGAGGAAGACGTCGCCGGAGGAAGAATTCTTCTTTGCCGCTTGGAGGAAGACATCGCCGGAGGAAGAATTCTTCTTTGCCGCTTGGAGGAAGACATCGCCCGGATCGGATCAGGAGTTCGGCCCGATGTGGTGAAGACAAGGTAGGGAGATCTTCAGGGGGGTAGTGTTAGGCTTTTTTAAGGGGGGTTTGGGTGGTTTTAGAATAGGGGTATGTGGGTGGTGGGTTGTAATGGGGGGGGTATTGTATTTGTAAAATAAATATTAACCCTAACATAGCTACAATGTAATTATTAATTATATTGTAGCTATCTTAGGGTTTATTTTATAGGTAAGTATTTAGATTTAAATAGGAATATTTTAGTTTATAAATGAATTAGATTAATTTAATATAAATTTAGTTAGGGGTGTTAGGGTTAGATAGAGTTAATATAGTTAATATAAATACTATAGTAACTATATTAACTATATTAACCCTAATATAATTAGGGTTAATATAGTTAATATATATAATGTAATACCTATATTAACTATAATATACTTAGGGTTAATATAGATAATATAGCTGGCGGCGGGGTAGGTAGATTAAATTAGGGGTTAATCATTTTAATAGAGATGGCGGCGGTGTAAGGGGCTTACATTAGGGGTTAATAATTTTAATATAGATGGCGGCGGTGTTAGGGGCTCACTTTAGGGGGTTATAGATATAATATAGCTGGCGGCGGGGTACGGGAGCGACGGTTTAGGGGTTAATAACTTTATTAGGTTGCGGCAGGGTACGGGAGCGGCGGTTTAGGGGTTAATAGCTTTTTTATTGTTAGGATAGTGAGGGGGGATAGCGGATAGAGGGTTAGACGTGTCGGGCTATGTTAGGGAGGCGTGTTAGATGTGTCGGGCTATGTTTAGGAGGCGTGTTAGACAGTGCGGGTGATTTAGACTTTAGTCAGGTTTTATAGGCGCCGGCAGTTTCTAACGTGGCGCAAGTCACTGGCGACTCCAAAAATCTGTACTTACGCAGATTTCTGGACATCGCTGGTTTGTGAGACTTGCGCCACTTTAGCAAGTGACGGCGCCGCATATTGGATGGCTCGAGTTGTGAACTGAAACTGCGGGCGACGTGGGTTCCCTCGCTTGCGCCGCAAAATGCGATCTATATCGGATCGCGCCCCTGATCTTTAAACTCTATAATTGGGATTCAACTTATCATATGCTTTTATCCTGTGGGCATATTGCAAAGTAACATTTTCGTTTTAGTTTTACTTTTATGGAAGCTTAACTTTTTGCTTCCAACAAGCTAACAGTTGCTGCAGCTCATTGCCGATTCAGGCTGTGAACAGACGCTCCTCCATCAGCTGACGTCATCTCCGGTCACAGTGAATCTTCGGCGCAGCACGCCAGAGTCGGTATCCTTGCTGATCACGCTGAACGCTGCGCTCCTGACTCCTTGTAAAGTCGTTTGGTTCTTTGTGATACAAGTAAGACTTGCAAACTCTCTCATAACTAATCATTGAAAGGTATGTGCACCAACGATTAATATTAGCATGCTGGAACAATAACTATTAGTAATGCATTACTGAATTACCTTTGCTCATATCATCCTGTGACGCTATTCCTTTTTTCATTTTCAAATCGTATGTCTTATTCATGGATTATAGATTCAAGCAAACCAATAACTAAGCTTATGATCTTTTATATTTATTCTAAAGCTTATTATCAGATTATGACAATCAAAGCTCTATAAGTCATATATTCCTCTGAACCACCAATTATTAATATCTGTCTCAGATTCCATTCATTTACATTGCTTTTCATTCTCATTCTCATTTATATAATCATCTGTCTTTTACCACATCTCATATTGAGTCTACCACAACTAATAAGTTATATTCCCATAAAACCTTGGGATATGATAGCAATTGACTTCATTGTAGATCTACCTATATCTAATGGTCACAACACCATAATGGTTGTAATAGACCATTTAACTAAAATGGCACATTTCATTCCATTAAAAAGAACACCGACTGCATCTACAACTGCAAAATTCTTCCAAAGTCATGTAGTTAGACTACATGGTTTACCAGCATCCATTGTGACAGATCGTGGAAGTCAATTCACTTCTAAATTTTGGAAATACTTATGTAAAACATTGCAAATCTCACTCAGGTTCACAACTGCGTTTCATCCGCAGTCCAATGGCCAAACGGAACGTCTTAACCAGACCCTCGAACAGTACTTGAGATGTTTCATTTCGTCTCAACAAGATGATTGGTACGATTGGTTACCAAACGCTGAATTTGCTTATAATAATTCAATTAATACTTCAACAAAAGTTTCACCTTTTTTCGCAACTTATGGCTTTCATCCACGTACTTATCCGAATACGCTAACTTGTTCCCATTCACCATCAGTTTCCAACTATACTGAATCCTTGAAAGAAGTAATGGAAACTTTGCAGAACCATTTGGTTACTGCTAAAGAAACACAGAAAAAATATTACGACAAAAAGAGGGTTCCACCTCCAGTTTATAAACCAAATGATATGGTTTGGTTATCCACGAAGAATATCAAATTACCCGTACCAAGTAAAAAATTAGCGGACCAATTCATCGGTCCATTCCCAATACTTAAAATAATCAACGAGAATGCTGTGACTTTGAAGTTACCTGCTACAATGAAAATCCACCCCTTGTTTCATGTGTCTCTCTTAAAACCTTATTTGGGGACAGCTGTTCCTTCTGGGGATACCACACCACTAACTTTACCTGATCCTGAAGATTACGAAGTTGATGGGATTCTGGATTCCAGAGTACGTAGGGGGAGACTTGAATACCTAGTCCATTGGAAGGATTATGGTGATGATGAGAATTCATGGGTTCAGTTGCGTGACTTGAATGCACCCGATTTATTGGCAGACTTTCATCGTGCCTTTCCCTTTAAACCGGGTTCTCGGTCTGCTGGAAGGGGCTCTTGAATGGGGGGATCTGTCAGCATTTGGTTTGTTACTACACCTTTAACACCAGATCTCCTCCCCAAATTGAATACAAAAACAATGGGGCTCTACTATATCTAAGTAGTGTGTCCAGAAATAAGGTGCGCCTAATTTATGCTATTTCAAAAAAGTGATAATATGGATAGATCCTAAGTTTTATATCTTACAAAAAATAAACAATATGAACTGTATAATTATAAATACAAATACATAACAATAGTCACCACAGTCATATGGTTAGGAAATATACATCCATAGATGCAAGTGAAAGTCCCAATATAGAGTGATGTCCAATCTGGAAATGATGTCCCAAACGATAGCTGCTCTCTCCAAAGATGTTGAAAAAGAGATGACTGCGTTCTGTATAGAAACAAAAAAAAAGAAGAGGCGCTCTGGTGCAGATGATCCTTGGCTACAAATGATTCTAAACTAACAGTTCAGAGTAATACTCACAAAGATGTTTGCACATGCAGTGCAATAACAGGTGAGCCGAAGCTTCAGAGCCGCTCGGCTGACTCGCTAGAGGGTGAAATCAGCTGTTCACTGGGTAATCACTTCACCAACGATGTGGGGAAAAAGATACCTATGACATAAAATATAGATACCGCCCTTGGTGCAGATTATCCCAGGCACAGAATACACATACAACAGGTGTCGAGAAGTTATACTCACAAACGGAGTTGCACAAGCAGTGCAATATCAGGCGTGCCGAATCTTAAAGAGCCGTTCGACTGACTCCCTGAGGCCTGTACAGCTGCTCCTGGATCGTTGGAGGAGTGGTGGAAAATAAAGGTGGATATGCCAATAGAGGTTAATCCAAGCAAGGGATCAATAAGGCAAATAGAACAATTCACCAGCAAGGTAGACAAAATAAAAGTATTTATTAAAAATATAAAAATTACTTAGCAACGCGTTTCTCGGCTAACATGCCGTTTCATCAGGCTTCCTGTACCACTGCTTGAAGAAGGTGTCTTCCAGAAACTGTCAGTAGGACTGGGAGTTGAGCTTGACTCCATCCTCAACCCGAAAAGGCCCCACAAGCTCATCTTTGATGATACCAGCCCAAACCAGTACTCCACCTCCACCTTGCTGGCGTCTGAGTCGGACTGGAGCTCTCTGCCCTTTACCAATCCAGCCACGGGCCCATCCATCTGGCCCATCAAGACTCACTCTCATTTCATCAGTCCATAAAACCTTAGAAAAATCAGTCTTGAGATATTTCTTGGCCCAGTCTTGACGTTTCAGCTTGTGTCTTGTTCAGTGGTGGTCGTCTTTCAGCCTTTCTTACCTTGGCCATGTCTCTGAGTATTGCACACCTTGTGCTTTTGGGCACTCCAGTGATGTTGCAGCTCTGAATTATGGCCAAACTGGTGGCAAGTGGCATCTTGGCAGCTGCACGCTTGACTTTTCTCAGTTCATGGGCAGTTATTTTGCGCCTTGGTTTTTCCACACGCTTCTTGCGACCCTGTTGACTATTTTGAATGAAACGCTTGATTGTTCGATGATCACGCTTCAGAAGCTTTGCAATTTTAAGAGTGCTGCATCCCTCTGCAAGATATCTCACTATTTTTGACTTTTCTGAGCCTGTCAAGTCCTTCTTTTGACCCATTTTGCCAAAGGAAAGGAAGTTGCCTAATAATTATGCACACCTGATATAGGGTGTTGATGTCATTAGACCACACCCTTTCTCATTACAGAGATGCACATCACCTAATATGCTTAATTGGTAGTAGGCTTTCGAGCCTATACAGCTTGGAGTAAGACAATATGCATAAAGAGGATGATGTGGTCAAAATACTCATTTGCCTAATAATTCTGCACTCCCTGTAGAGATTTAGTGAGTTATTGTGAGCGTTAGTGCGAGTTAGTGTTATTGTGCAAGTTAGTTAGTGGGAGAGTTAGTGGTAGCGTGAGTTAGTTAGTGGTAGCGTGAGTTAGTTAGTGGTGGTGTGAGATAGTGAGAGAGCTGTAGTGAGCGAGAGTTGGTGTGGGTGAGTATGCGAGTGCTTTTTCTGTATATGTGTCAGCATTTGGTTTGTTACTACACCTTTAACACCAGATCTCCTCCCCAAATTGAATCCTATTTAAGTCCACATTTTCCCAGGAATCATTGCTTGATTAAGTGTATTAGGTGACTACTCCTTAGTCTCTCTAAACTTCATTCTAAATTGAGCCAAAACTAACCTGATCTTTAAACTCTATAATTGGGATTCAACTTATCATATGCTTTTATCCTATGGGCATATTGCAAAGTAACATTTTCGTTTTAGTTTTACTTTTATGGAAGCTTAACTTTTTGCTTCCAACAAGCTAACAGTTGCTGCAGCTCATTGCCGATTCAGGCTGTGAACAGGCGCTCCTCCATCAGCTGACGTCATCTCCGGTCACAGTGAATCTTCGGCGCAGCACGCCAGAGTCGGTATCCTTGCTGATCACGCTGAACGCTGCGCTCCTGACTCCTTGTAAAGTCGTTTGGTTCTTTGTGATACAAGTAAGACTTGCAAACTCTCTCATAACTAATCATTGAAAGGTATGTGCACCAACAATTAATATTAGCATGCTGGAACAATAACTATTAGTAATGCATTACTGAATTACCTTTGCTCATATCATCCTGTGACGCTATTCCTTTTTTCATTTTCAAATCGTATGTCTTATTCATGGATTATAGATTCAAGCAAACCAATAACTAAGCTTATGATCTTTTATATTTATTCTAAAGCTTATTATCAGATTATGACAATCAAAGCTCTATAAGTCATATATTCCTCTGAACCACCAATTATTAATATCTGTCTCAGATTCCATTCATTTACATTGCTTTTCATTCTCATTCTCATTTATATAATCATCTGTCTTTTACCACATCTCATATTGAGTCTACCACAACTAATAAGTTATTTTGTTTGTGATATTTACTACAAATCATTTTATTAAAAATGTATTCATATATGACCACTATATCCAAGCCATGATATTGTGGAGGTCATGAATACAAACAATTACTTGATTAATAAAAATATAAATTTTGTAATTTATAATATATATATATTTACTTAAACCTAGTTATCACAATATGTAACACATTTACACGCAAACACATTCAATACATACATACACTCCATACCCCATCCCCTCTCATACTACACTCCATACCCCGTTCCCTGTAATCCCATTCCCTTTCATCCCATACCCCATTCCCTTTCATCCCATACCCCATTCCTTTTAAACCCATACCCATCCCATCATTACATTTAGTTTACATATCCTCTTTTATTTATATCCGTTTCACACTTTGAGCACTTTTTTGTCTTTTTATTTATTTAT
The DNA here is from genome assembly GCF_027579735.1 of Bombina bombina. Lineage (NCBI taxonomy): Eukaryota > Metazoa > Chordata > Amphibia > Anura > Bombinatoridae > Bombina > Bombina bombina. Next base: position 860,467,789 of record NC_069500.1, read on the forward strand.
TTTGACCCCCTTTCATTTGGGCACATTCACTTTTTGTTGTAGTAGTTAGAAATCAGTGTAGGGAAGACATGGAAGAGGAGGGCAGGCAGGAGATTAGTCGAGGGAGGGGGAGAGGGAGAGCATCAGGACAGGAAGGGGGCAGGAAGCGGGGGAGGAAGCGGTGTGGGGACCCAGCCACTTGGTTCAAGATGAACAAGTGGCTGGGCCCAGTGGCGGACAGAGTAGGGCTTCACAGTCCGGGAAACAGAGGACACCATCACAGGGGAAGGCCAAGCTGACTAGGGAGGCGAGGTATACTATGGAGGAGAAGGAGGCCCTCGTAGAGGCATATATGCCGAGGGCAAGGAGGCTGCAAGCTCCAAAGGCCACCCCGAGGGAGAAGAGGAATCTCTGGCTGGAGATCAGGGATGCAGTTAATGCAGTAGGGGGCCACAACAGGGATGTCGAATCCATTAAACATCGCTACCGGGACTGCAAAATGGACCTGAAAAAAAAAATATCTCGGGAGTACCAACATGCAACAGCAACCGGTGGTAGGCCTCCAATGACCGTGGAGTATACCCAATGAGAGGATATCTTGAGTCCCAGCATCTCTGAGGTGGCCATAGTCAGTATCGGAGGAGTCGATACCGGGAACCTGCCACTCTCATCTGACGGTAAGCTCATTTAATAATCTCTCAACATCAAAACTAAAGAATGTATTTAAGGATATTATTAATGCTATTACGCTTGTTTACACATTATTACGTAAACGCATTCACAATTACCTTGCGATTACATTCGTATCTAGGCTACAGGTTAGGTGTGCATTTAAACAGACTGAAAACAAAATCAAAAACATTCAGATTGACCAGATAGATATCACAAACACGGTTTGGAAAATACGGAAATCGTATTGATTGTTATATTTCAAAGTGGATTAATGAGGCTGCATTTGTAATTCTATTGTAAGCAAAAGCATTTACATCTTTATTTGGAACTATGCTAATATATAAATTTCTTTCTTTTTACAATATACAGAGTCTGGAGAGGAGACAGCACAGCAACCAGAGGCTCCTCCACCCAGGTATGAGAGTGGTGGGGATGAATTGCCACCTCGGGGAGACATAGAAGACATCCCTCTATACTCAGAAGAAGAAGCCGCCCCCACTGCCGTAGAGATCCCTGCACCAGCAGACCCTCTTGCACTAGCAGACCCTCTTGCACCAGCAGACCCTCTTGCACCAGCAGCCCGCTGTGCACCAGCAGTACCTCAGGAGGAGATAGCCGAGGTGCAGGTATTGCTGGATTTCCAAGAACAGATGCGTGCCTCCCGGAGGGAAAATATTCAAACTCGAGTCCAGATGTTGGAAGATATTCGTGCCATTCGAGAAGGCCAAAGAGAAATTATACAAGGCCAAAACCAGCTGGTGCAGATTCTACAAGATCTATTTCAGTTCCTCCGGGAGGCGCATGCTGGGCTATCTGCTGCTGGGCCATCTGCTCCTGGTACTCCTCAATCTCCTCCTCAGCCTGGTCATCCCAGTACTCCTCCTTCCCCTCTTCCCCAAACATCTCCCATGAGAACTCGTCAGAGGGGACAGTTGCCCCCCCCCCAGAGCCTCAGTCTCGTGGGAAGAGGGGAAGGAAGAGGAAGTAAGTATTTTCTGCTCTATATATTTTTGTTTATTTAATGTGTAATGGATAGGTATGTGATGATGTGGTCTTCTTACACTTGTGGACCACACTCTGCATATAATCTGCTTCTATGGGACCGGGTCCATGAAGGAAGATTGTTTGCAGAGTGTGGGTTACAAGTGTGTGGACACCACATCATCACATACCTATCCTTGTTCATTACATTGATTGGTTTCTGTGATGTGATGTCCAAACTGTTTCCCAAATCTCAAACAAAATGACCATTACAATTATACATGATGGCATATTACTGTTTGAATGCCAATAACACAGCTTAAAGGGACAGTCAGAATATTATTGTTGTTTACAAAGAAAACACTGTATTACGCATTATCAAGTTTGACAAAAAAACACTTAGAGAAATACAGGTAGCCCTCAGTTTACGCCGGGGTTAGGTTCCAGGAGGAATGGTTATAAATCGAAACCGTTGTAAATTGAAATCCAGTTTATAATGTAAGTCAATGGGAAGTGAGGGAGTTAGGTTCCAGGAACCTCTCAAAATTGTCATAAGTAACACCTAATACATTATTTTTAAAGCTTTGAAATGAAGACTTTAAATTCTAAACAGAATTATAAACCTAATAATATAGATTGTATCATCATCAAACTAAGTTTAATGAACAAAAACATTTGCTAAACATCACCTAATAAAATAATTACACAACAGACTGCAACATCATCAAACTAAGTTTAATGAACAAAAACATTTTTTTTTATTTCTCTTGTGATGTATCGAGTCCACGGATTCATCCTTACTTGTGGGATATTCTCCTTCCCTACAGGAAGTGGCAGAGAGAGCACCCACAGCAGAGCTGTCTATATAGCTCCCCCCTTAGCTCCACCCCCCAGTCATTCGACCGAAGGCTAGGAAGAAAAAGGAGAAACAATAGGGTGCAGTGGTGACTGAAAGTTTAAAAATAAAAATATATATGTCTGTCTTAAATAAACAGGGCGGGCCGTGGACTCGATACATCACAAGAGAAATAAATTTATTAGGTAAGTATAAATTATGTTTTCTCTTGTAAGATGTATGAGTCCACGGATTCATCCTTATTTGTGGGATACCAATACCAAAGCTTTAGGACACGGATGAAGGGAGGGACAAGACAGGGACCTTAAACGGAAGGCACCACTGCTTGTAGAACCTTTCTCCCAAAAATAGCCTCTGAAGAAGCAAAAGTATGAAGCGAAGACCAAGTCGCCGCCTTACAAATCTGTTCAACAGAAGCCTAATTTTTAAAAGCCCATGTGGAAGCCACAGCTCTAGCAGAATGAGCAGTAATTCTTTCAGGAGGCTGCTGTCCAGCAGTCTCATAGGCCAAACGGATGATGCTTTTCAGCCAAAAGGAAAGAGAAGTAGCCATAGTCTTTTGGCCTCTCCGCTTACCAGAATAAACAACAAACAATGAAGATGTTTGACGGAAATCTTTGGTTGCTTGTAAGTAGAACTTTAAAGCACGAACCACATCAAGATTGTGCAACAGACGTTCCTTCTTTGATGAAGGATTAGGACACAGAGAAGGAACAATAATCTCTTGATTGATATTCTTATTAGAAACAACCTTAGGAAGAAAACCAGGTTTGGTACGCAAAACCACCTTATGTGCATGGAAAATAAGATAAGGGGAATCATACTGTAAAGCAGATAGCTCAGAAACTCTTCGAGTCGAATAGATAGCAACTAAGAATAAAACTTTCCAAGATAGAAGCTTAATATCTATGGAATGCATGGGTTCAAACGGAACCCCTTGAAGAACTCTAAGGACTAAGTTTAGGCGCCAAGGCGGAGCAGCAGGCTTAAATACAGGCTTAATTCTGACCAAAGCCTGGCTAAAAGTTTGAACGTCTGGGACATCTGCCAGACGTTTGTGTAGTAGAATAGACAAAGCAGATATTTGTCCTTTTAGAGAACTAGCTGATAATCCCTTCTCCAAACCCTCTTGGAAAAAAGACAATATTCTAGGAATCCTAATCTTACTCCACGAGTAACCTTTGGATTCACACCAATAAAAATATCTGCACCAAATCTTATGATAGATCTTCCTGGTGACAGGATTTCTAGCCTGAATCAGGGTATCAATGACCGACTCAGAGAATCCATGCTTTGATAGAACTAGGCGTTCAATCTCCAAGCAGTCAGACGCAGAGAAACTAGATTTGGATGTGAAAACGGACCTTGGATTAGAAGGCCCCTCCTCATTGGCAGGGTCCACGGTGGAACCGAGGACATGCCCACTAGGTCTGCATACCAAGTCCTGCGTGGCCACGCAGGTGCTATCAGAATCACCAAAGCTCTCTCCTGCTTGATTCTGGCAACCAGACGTGGAAGGAGAGGAAGCGGTGGAAATACATAGGCCAGATTGAAGGACCAAGGTACTGCTAGAGCATCTATCAGTACCGCCTTGGGATCCCAGGACCTGGACCCGTAACGAGGAAGTTTGGCATTCTGACACGACGCCATCAGATCTAATTCTGGTGTGCCCCATAGCTGAATCAGCTGAGCAAATACCTCCGGATTGGGTTCTCACTCCCCCGGATGAAAAGTCTGACGACGTAGAAAATCCGCCTCCCAGTTCTCTACTCCTGGAATGTGGATTGCTGAGAGATGGCAAGAGTGATCCTCTGCCCATTGGATTATTTTGGTTACTTCCATCATCGCTAGAGAACTCCTTGTTCCGCCCTGATGATTGATATAAGCTACAGTCGTGATGTTGTCCGACTGAAACCTGATGAATTTGGCTGCAGCAAGCTGAGGCCATGATGAAGCGCCTTGAATATCGCTCTCAGTTCTAGGATGTTTATCGGAAGAAGAGATTCCTCCCGAGACCATAAGCCCTGTGCTTTAAGGGATTTCCAGACTGCACCCCAGTCTAGCAGGCTGGCATCTGTCGTTACAATGAGCCACTCTGGCCTGTGGAAGTACATTCCCTGAGACAGGTGGTCCTGAGACAACCACCAGAGAAGAGAATCTTTGGTCTCCTGGTCCAAATGCAGTTGAGGAGATAAATCTGCATAATCCCCATTCCACTATATGAGCATGCATAGTTGCAGTGGTCTGAGGTGTAGGTGGGCAAAAGGAACTATGTCCATTGCCGCTACCATGAGTCCGATTACCTCCATACACTGAGCCACAGATGGCCGAGGAATGGAATGAAGAGTTCGGCAAGTGGTTAAGAGTTTTGATTTTCTGACTTCCGTCAGAAATATTTTCATTTCTACCGAATCTATCAGAGTCCCCAGAAAGGAAACTCTTGTGAGAGGGAAGAGAGAACTCTTTTTTAAGTTCACCTTCCACCCGTGAGATCTCAGAAAAGCCAACACAATGTCCGTATGAGACTTGGCTAGCTGAAAAGTCGACGCCTGAATTAAGATGTCATCTAGATAAGGCGCCACTGCTATGCCCAAGGTTGTAGAACCGCCAGAAGGGACCCTAGCACCTTTGTGAAAATTCTTGGAGCCATGGCTAACCCGAAGGGAAGAGCCACAAACTGGTAATGCCTGTTTAGAAAGGCAAATCTGAGAAATTGATGATGATCTCTGTGAATAGGGATGTGTAGATACGCATCCTTTAAATCCACGGTAGTCATATATTGACCTTCCTGGATCAGAGGCAGAATAGTCCGAAAGTTCTCCATCTTGTATGATGGAACCTTGAGGAACTTGTTTAGAATTTTGAGATCCAAGATTGGTCTGAAAGTTCCCTCTTTTTTGGGAACCACAAACAGGTTTGAGTAGAACCCTAGTCCCTGTTCCTCTTTTGGGACTGGGTGGATCACCCCCATGGTAAGCAAATCTTCTACACAGCGTAAGAACGCCTCTCTCTTTGTCTGGTTTACAGACAATCGAGAAATATGAAATCTCCCCCGTGGAAGGGAGTCTTTGAATTCCAGAAGATATCCCTGGGACACAATTTCTAAAGCCCAGGGATTGTGAACATCTCTTGCCCAAGCCTGAGCGAAGAGAGAGAGTCTGCCCCCTACTAGATCCGGTCCCGGATCGGGGGCTACCCCTTCATGCTGTCTTAGAGGCAGCTGCAGGCTTCTTGGCCTGTTTACCCTTGTTCCAAGCCTGGTTAGGTCTCCAGACTGACTTGGATTGGGCAAGATTCCCCTCTTACTTTTCAACTGGCTAAATTAGCGGCATCTGTAATAAAAGAATTAGCCAATTTAAGGGCCTTGATTCTGTCCATAATCTCCTCTAATGGAGTCTCCATCTGAAGAGCCTCAAACCAGAAAGCAGCTGCAGTAGTTACAGGAACAATGCACGCAATAGGTTGAAGAGAAAAACCCTGATGAACAAAAATTTTCTTCAGGAGACCCTCTAATTTTTTATCCATAGGATCTTTGAAAGCACAACTGTCTTCGATAGGTATAGTTGTACGCTTAGACAGAATAGAAATAGCTCCCTCCACCTTAGGGACTGTCTGCCACAAGTCCCGCATAGTGTCAGATATGGGAAACATTTTCTTAAAAACAGGAGGGGGAGAGAACGGAATACCTGGTCTATCCCACTCCTTAGTAATAATATTCACAATCCTCTTAGGAACTGGAAAAACATCAGTGTAAACAGGAACCTCTAAGTATTTATCCATTTTACAAAATTTCTCTGGAACCACTATAGGGTCACAATCATCTAGAGTCGCTAATACCTCCTTGAGCAATAAGCGGAGGTGTTCAAGCTTAAATTTAAAGGCCGTCATATCAGAATCTGTCTGAGGAAGCGTCTTTCCTGAATCCGAAATTTCTCCCTCAGATAACAAATCCCTCACCCCTACTTCAGAGCATTGTGAGGGCATTTCAGATACGGCTACTAAAGCGTCAGATGGCTCAGCATTTGTGCGGGCGTTACTGGTTGTGACACTTGGGGAGAGCTAGATGGCGAACCCTCATTTACTTCTGACTGAGAATCATCTATTGCTCTATTTTTAAGTGCTAATATATTTTCTTTATAGTTTATAGACATATCAGTACAATTGGGACACATTCTAAGAGGGGGTTCCACAATGGCTTCCAAACATATTAAACAAGGATTTTCCTTGGTGTCAGACATGTTAAACAGGCTAGTAATGTAACAAGCAAGCTTAGAAAACACTGTAATCAAAGTAAAAAAACACTTAGAAATAAAACGGTACTGTGCCTTTAAGAGAAAAAAAGCTGTACCAGTTCTGCAAAACAGTGTAAAAAAGCAGTAAACTGAACGAAATTTTTACAGTAGCATTTTAAAGGCTTAGTAACTTTGCACAGCTATGCAAATAAACAATTAACCCTTAAATGGCAAAAACGGATTGAAAAAAAAAGTTAAACCCAGTAAAAAAGACTTTCAGCACCATGCCACAGCTCTGCTGTGGCTCCTACCTGCCCTTCAGAATGATTTGTGGGGGGAAAAACCTCTTTAACAACCCTCAAACATAGCAGAAACGACAGGAGAAGCAGTGATATGTCTCAGGGGAAAGGAAACTGTGCAACTGAGGCACAAAAATAGGCCCCTCCCACCTCACTCGATGTTTTGAGGCCTACCAGAGAAACACCAGAGTGTCTCTTAATTAAACATGTGAGTTACAAAACTCAAAACCAAGCCACAATGACCCCTTTAGTCCCTTCAAAAAACTTTATAAATGCATAAAAAAATAAAACGTTTTTTTCCTAACAGTGTCACCAGTAACTAATGAGCCCTTGCAAGCAAGCTGAAATTCCTGTTAAAGTATCTGAATACAGTTTACCCTTCTCTCATGGGGATATTGTCAGCCTTTTCTAGATTTAACACAGTCTGTCTAGAAAAATATAGACTGAACATACCTCATATGCAGCTTAGTCTGCAAACCGTTCTCCCAACTGAAGTTGTCCTATACTCTTCAGGCCTTGTGAGAACAGCAGTGGATCTTAGTTACAAAGTGCTAAGATCATCATCCCTCTTGCAGAAATCTTCATCCCTTTTCTGCCAGAGAGTAAATAGTACACACCGATACCATTTAAAATAATAAACTCTTGCTTGAGAAGTAAAAAACGACATTTTAGTCACCACATAGCTCTTTGCCCTTCCTAGCAGTTAAGCAGGCAGAGAGAATGACTGGGGGATGGAGCTAAGGGGGGAGCTATATAGACAGCTCTGCTGTGGGTGCTCTCTCTGCCACTTCCTGTAGATAAGGAGAATATCCCACAAGTAAGGATGAATCCGTGCACTCGATATATCTTACAAGAGAAATTGCATTTTTCAACATTAAAATCATTATTGTTTTTCAAGACTGTCCCTTTAAAAAATTAAATATGCTAATTCTTTGATTGTTGGTATATCTACATGTACTTGTTCAAACAAGAAAATATTGGAATAGGATTTCTAATTACGTGTTAAATAAAGTCTATTTCTTAAAGAGACATTATTGTGTTTGAATTTTTTTAAGTAAGACATTAAATTTAGAAGGAATATGGTTTCAGGTCCTTTTATGAGTTACTTTAGAAATATATGCTCACACTAATATATTTGGAGATTAAACAATGTGGAACTCATACATGACACAATACTCAACATTTACATTAAAGGGACAGTATACAATCATTTTCAGACAACTGCATGTAATAGATACTACTATAAACAACCAGATGACCACATACTGATATCAAAATCCATGAGAAAACGGTTTAAAGACTTACTTAGAAAATATGTTTAGCTATGTTGAAAAGATAGCTGGAAACCCCATTCCAAGTGGGAAATAAGACAATACCCCTTCATTTGCATATGAAAAGACCCTTTACACAAACAGGAGCAAGCTGGAGAAGGTAGCTGATGGTACTCACATCAAACTTTGAGGCTTGGGGAGGAGTCAGAAAATCACTGCAATGCTATTTAAACATAATCAAAAATAGACATTGATTATAAAAAAAGGACTATATAAATAGATAGAAAAAACATATATGTTTTTTAAAAATGAGTGTATAATGACCCTTTAATAAAAAATACCATGACATAGCATCTTGAAAAAGTAGGCATCTCATATATTTAGCATATGATAAAGGTCAATGCATATTGATTACTTGATTCAAATACAATAGCGCATCTTTATACACAACACAGTCATTATTCATATAAAGGAACATATTGTTGATAAACATATTAAACAAGATGGACTATATCCATGGATTCGCACTTGCCTCAAAATATCTTATGCAGGAAAACATTTTGCTTTAATTTGTTTATTCAACAAGACAGCCATCAAAAGAGAATGTTGTGTTCTTTATCAGCTATGGGTCAACAATGTACATGATTCACACAATCCATACTCGCCATGGTTTTAAACTTGGCTTCTCATTCACAAACGTGGGTTACGTGCAAAATCAAATATTGCGGGACTATGTAATCCAATCAGACGCTTTTTACATCTTGGCATGTGACGTCTTCATTAACATGGCGCATCATTGATTGCGTAAAAATGCCATCCAATCAAAGGCGCATCCTTGATCGCGTAAAAACGCCATACAATAAAAGGCGCATCCTTGATTGTGTAAAAATGTCATACAATAAAAGGCGCATCCTTGATCACGTAAAAACATCAGCCAATACAAGGACTCATTGGACAACCTGGTAGGTGACGTCTTAAGCAACATGGTGCATCCGAGATCGCGTAAAATTGTCAGCCAATACAAGGACTCATTTGACAGCTTGGCATATCAATAAGAAACGTATTTATATTTTATAAACTAGTATGTGCTATATTGCTAGCTATGAATGTCACGCTAGATAACGTAATACAGTACTGTGATATATGAAATAGAATCCATTATTGAAAATAAAGAGATATTTCAGTAGAAGCAGAGGATTATTAACTAAACTATTTAGCAAGCAGCATGGTTTAAATAGACATGAAAACAACATTTTAGCTTACACGATTATGTACGACATTGCAATTTGAAATACATTTTAACAATAAATGTAAATCTTTGGATTATTGTGTTTCATGATGTATGAGATGTTAATATATTTTTATTATATATTTCAGATGGAACCTCCACTTAACTGAGAAATAATGCTAGGAGATGCATTAGGAAAATAGGGATGTGTTATATATTATATGTTACCTATAGCTATGGTGTCCATCTTTACCATTTAAAAGGTACACATGAGAAATACATGTCATTGATGTTTTATGATATGTTTATATTTTTTTGGAATAACAATAATGACACATGTATTGATCAAACGTGTCACTTATTCAAGTTTAAATATGGTCATCCTACCTATAGCCATGTATCGTAGCATAATTAAATTTAAAAAATAATAAGAGAAAGATATTAATCATCTAAAATATGCACATTACACACAGTGATTGATTTTGTTACACTACTACAATAAGATAAAAGTGAAATTGGAATACATGTGCTGTCAACATTCAAATAATAGTCTTTTTTAAAAAAGATTATATATCCATGTTGCTGTAAAAAGGACAAAAACGCATTAGAAATGCATATCCATTCCTTAACAATTGTGGTCAGCATCACTTAAAGGGACATGAAATACAAACAATTCAGTTTCAGGATTCACAGAGAGGATACTATTTACATCAATTTTATCATTTACAGAAATTATCTCATTGTATCAATCCTGGGATCATTTGTTAAAGGTGCATCAATTCACGAATAGTTTACAAATGAACACATAGATGTGAAAATAAAAATATACAGATATATATATATATATATATACAAACTGCAATATATATATATATATATATATATATATATATATGTGTGTATCGAAATTCATTCCTATGCTAATCATAATCCTGAAAATATAAACTTTTATGAAAAGTATATCAAGAAAATGAATCAAATTAAATTGGAGATGTAAATATTAAAGTAATTTACAATTGTATTATATTTATGCATCAGGAAAGACCATTATTTGGTTTCAGGTCCCTTTAAGGATTAACCACATAAACTATAGATTTCAATCAATGACATGAATAAAGAGGACAAAGAATAGTGGAATGACATGTATTTTATTATGTCATAAAACATAAAGAAATAAGATAACGTTGACCAAAAACATGTTGAAAAATCTGAAACATTGGAGCCGTCTGACAAGGTGAAAGAGTGCATCACAGTCCTTAGAGGGAGTTGACAAGAGCCAACACAGCCCCATTGGAGCCATTTGACAAGGTGAAAGAGTGCATCACAGTCCTTGGAGGGAGTTGACAAGGGCCAACACAGCCCCATTGGAGCCATTTGACAAGGTGAAAGAGTGCATCACAGTCCTTGGAGGGAATTGACAAGGGCCAACACAGTCCCATTGGAGCCATTTGACAAGGTAAAAGAGTGCATCTCAGTCCTTGGAGGGAGTTGACAAGGGCCAACACAGCCCCATTGGAGCCATTTGACAAGGTAAAAGAGTGCAACAGGCACAACAAACAACAAAATGGCCAAATGGCAACAAGAAAAAAAAACAGCAACATGTGGACGGAATATTCGTATCTGCGCCCTTGGAGCATCTCCAGATCCTCCACTTATTGGGCATCACCTTCATTGTCCTGTGCATGTCCAGCTCCAGATTCAAGCGTTGACTCGCATCATACATTGTAGAGTCGAACGCTGAACCTGTAGCTGGGCATGCATGGTGTCCTGCATCCTTCCCAGGAACAGCGTGTTCCTCAACATGGCCTGCTCTATACGTGCTAGAGCTTTTAGCATGAGCCATGTTGAGTCACAACCTAAAATAAAGAAATTTACAAATATTAATGACAATTACACTACATAATAAAAATTGAGCAAAGATACATTGTAATAATAAAGACAAATCATTCTTAAAATTAAATATTCAATATTGATTATTACACATTAAATATGTTCTTCAGACATAAACCATTAAAGGGACAGTTTACTCAAACATGTTCTCCCCTTTAATTGGTTTCCAATGATCCACTTTTCCAGTTTGAGTGTATTACATTTTTTAAAAGGATTTCCATTGTCCTTGCATTGGCAATTTAAATAGTTTATTTATCCTGTGGTATCCACACCTATACTTAAACCTTTTGGCCTTGAGGCCAAGTTGTGTAAACACAGCAAGCAGAAGAAATTACACTCCCACTGGGTTATAGAAGAGATAAAGTATGAAAAAATATTTTTAAATTGTTCTATCCAAGTAGTCATGATTGGTATATGGAGTGATATGATATTAAAGGGACACTGAACCCAAATATTTTCTTTCGTGATTCAGATAGAGCATGAAATTTAAATCAACTTTCTAATTTACTCCTATTATCAAATTTAATTCATTCTCTTGGTATCTTTATTTGAAATGCAAGAATGTAAGTTTATATGGCAGCCCATTTTTGGTGATCAACCTTGGTTGTCCCTGCTGATTGGTGGATAAATTCATCCACCAATAAAAAAAGTTATGTCCAGACTTCAGAATAGTTTTAAAAATTAGATGCCTTTCTTTTTAAAAATAAAGATAGCAAGAGAACGAAGAAAAATTGATAAGAGGAGTAAATTAGAAAGTTGCTTAACATTGCATGCTCTATTTGAATCAAAATTGAAAAAAATTGGCTTCAGTGTCCCTTTAAATATGTTATAATGTTGATTTAGAATGATACTTACAGCTGTGCCTGGGAAGGACAATCCGACACCAAGGAAAATGAAGGTTGGGACAGGGGGAGGGATGGGATTGGGCTGGGGAGGGATAGGCTGCCACTCTGGGGTAGCCTGTACAGCTGGGGAGTCAGGGGCCTGGTGAGTTGGGGGCTGGGCAGGTGGGGGAGCTGTACGGGCAAAAATATGGGGAGAGCAGCGAAGGGGGACAAAGGGGCATTTTTTTGGAGGGACAGGAGGAATGGGAAGGGCCGGGAGGGTCTTCTGTCTGGGGAGGGGCCTGGGGAGGGGCTTGGGCCTGTATAGGGGCTTCTACCTGGGGAGGGGCCTGGGGAGAGGCCTGGGCAGGGGCAGGAAAATGATGCCCAGAAGTGGAGGTTCCATCTGAAATATATAATAAAAATATATTAACATCTCATACATCATGAAATCAAATCAAGGCATTTCAACATGATTATGTTTTATATATACTTAGAAGTAACATAGTAACATAGTAGATAAGGTTGAAAAAAGACTGAAGTCCATCGAGTTCAACCTATACAAATCTAAAATACTTACAAAAAGCTCCAGTTAAGCTTAAATAACCCCATTAAAATGTGACCCATTTAATACTAGCAATCATATCCATGAATTTTGTTTATATACAGAAATTTATCCAGACTATTTTTAAATGTATCTATGGTATTGGCATTCACTACCTCCTTTGGTAATGAGTTCCACAATTTTATTGCTCTTACAGTGAAAAAACGTTTCCGTTGCAGGAGATTAAATCTCCTTTCCTCCAACCTTAAATTATGACCTCTTGTCAGAACCAATTTTCTTGGAATAAAAAGAGCTTCTGCCATCTCTGTATATGGGCCTTGAATATATTTATATAAAGTAATCATGTCACCTCTCAAGCGCCTTTTTTCTAAAGAGAACAGACCCAGTTTGGCTAGCCTCTCCTCATAGGTTAATTTCTCCAATCCCCTTATTAGCTTTGTGGCCCTTCTCTGAACTTTTTCTAGTTCTGCAATATCTTTTTTAGCAATCGGTCCCCAGAACTGCACTCCAAACTCAAGGTGAGGTCTTACCAGGGCTTTATATAATGACAGAATTATGCTTTCCTCCCTTGAATCAATGCCTCTTTTAATACATGCTAGTATCTTATTAGCCTTTGAAGCCGCTGCCCTGCATTGTGCACTCATCTTTAGCTTGTTATCTATTACTACTCCCAAATCCCTTTCCTCCTGTGTTTGGCTAAGTCTTGTCCCATTTAAAAAATACATAGCCTGCTTATTTTTACTTCCAAAATGTAGAACCTTACATTTTTCCGTATTAAATCTCATTTTCCATTCACTTGCCCATAGTTCTAATTTTAGCAAATCCCTTTGCAAAGAGAGTTCATCCTGCTCTGACCTAATGACCTTACTTAACTTAGTATCATCTGCAAAAATAGAGATGTCGCTATTTAATCCTTGCTCCAAGTCATTTATAAAAATATTAAAAAGAACAGGGCCCAGTACTGATCCCTGGGGGACGCCACTGATTACCTTTGTCCAATCTGAGTATGATCCATTTACTGCTACTCGTTGCTCCCTATCTTTTATCCAGTTATTTATCCATGAGCTAACATTTTCAGCTATTCCCAGTCCCTTAATTTTGTGCATTAATCTCTCATGTGGCACTGTATCAAATGCCTTTGCAAAATCTAAGTATATCACATCAACTGATTCCCCTTTATCTATATTTTTACTTACTTCCTCGTAGAATCTAATTAGATTAGTTTGACATGATCTATTTCTCCTAAAGCCATGCTGATTAGAACTCATAATCTTGTTTACACGAATATGCTCATCAATATAATCCCTTATAATCCCTTCAAATATCTTCCCCACTATTGATGTCAGACTAACTGGTCTATAGCTTCCTGGATCATCCCTGCTTCCCTTTTTGAAGAGTGGCACCACATCAGCTTTACGCCAATCCTGGGGTACCATGCCTGAGGATAATGAGTCTTGAAAAATTAAGAGTAAAGGTTTGTCTATAACAGTGCTAAGTTCCCTTAACACCCTTGGGTGTATTCCATCTGGGCCTGGAGTTTTATTTACCTTAATATTTTTTAGTTTTTTCCTGATATCCTCTAAACAAAACCCAGTTAGTGGTATGGACTGGCATGTTCTATTCTGTTCCAAAGTATCATTCAATGGTTCCTCTCTTGTGTATACTGAAGAAAAAAACTGGTTTAGTACCTCAGCCTTCTCCCTGTCATTATTTATCATGCTACCCTCCACACATTTTAATGTACCTATATTATCCTTCTTAGATTTTTTGCTATTTATGTACTTAAAGAACCTTTTAGGGTTAGACTTAGAATCCTTGGCAATTAATTTTTCATATTCAATTTTGGCTAATTTGATTGCTTTTTTGCATGCTTTGTTACATTCCTTATAAATATTGTATGCTGAGTCTGTACTATTTTCTTTTAATAATTTAAATGCCCTACGTTTTTTCCTAATTTCTTTTAACACATTTATATTTAGCCATAACGGCTTATTTTTTTTATTTTTATTTTTATAACCATATGGTATGTATTGATATGTATATTTATTTAACAAATTTTTAAATATTATCCATTTATCCTCTGTATTTTTATTTGAAAATACATTGTCCCAATTTATATTATTTAATGATTTCCTTAAATCGTTGAATTTTGCTTTCTTGAAATTAAAAGTCTTAGTTAAGCCTTTAAAACACTGCATATGAAAAGAGATTTCAAATGTGACCATGTTATGATCACTGTTACCCAAATGTTCTTTGATTTCTATGTTTGATATTATATCTGTATTGTTTGATAGCACTAAATCCAATATAGCTTTACTCCTAGTTGGCTCCTCTATTAATTGTGACAAGAAGTTATCCCTGAGAACATTTAAAAATCTATCCCCCTTAGCTGAATTACTAGTTTCATTGGCCCAGTTTATATCAGGGTAGTTAAAATCTCCCATAATTACAGCACTGTTATTAGCAGCCTTACCTATTTGCATTAGTAGTTGAGTTTCCTCTGGGTCACTAATGTTGGGAGGCTTGTAGCATGTTCCTAGTAATATTTTTTTAGGATTTTTCCCCCCACTCTTTATTTCAACCCACAGGGTCTCTACATTGTCACTTGTATCATAAATATCTTCCCTTATTGTAGGTTTAAGGTCAGGTTTAATATACATGCAGATTCCTCCACCCCTTTTATTATTCCTGTCCCTCCTAAATAATGTATACCCCTCTAAGTTAACTGCCCAGTCATGTGAATCATCCCACCAAGTTTCAGTTATACTGATAACATCATAGTCCTCTTCTGCAACTAAGAGCGTCAGCTCCCCCATTTTACCTGTCATGCTTCTTGCATTTGTTGTCATACATTTAATTTTCATGTGCTTTCTGCTGCTACTTGGTGTACTTTCCTCTATACTTTCTAATGTGACATTTCTTAAGTCATCCCTTCCTTGAGATATTAATGGAGAGACATATTCAGACACTGATCTCTCTGTTCTATTTTGTTCAAATTGACCCTCCCCCCCTTTGCCTAGTTTAAAAGGTTCTCTAAACGTGCTACCATCCTTTCCCCCAACACACCTGCACCCATGTCATTCAGGTGCAATCCATCCTTACTGTACAATTTGTACCCTAGTGAAAAATCAGCCCAGTGTTCTAAAAAGTCAAACCCCTCATTTTTACACCATGTTTTTAGCCATGAATTAACAGACCTTAGCTCCTTCTGCCTTACTGAGTTAACACACGGCACTGGTAATATCTCAGAAAATATTACTTTGGATGTCCTTGCTTTAAGCTTGCTACCTAACTCCCTGAAGTCATTTTTTAGGACTCTCCATCTCCCACTGATTTCTTCATTAGTACCAATATGCACCATGACTGCAGGATCAGACCCGCATCCCTCTAACAATCTATCAATACGCTCCACAATATGCCTAACACGAGCCCCTGGAAGACAGCAAACTGTTCTATGTAAAGGGTCTGGATGACAAATTACCCTATCAACCTTCCTTATAATAGAGTCTCCTACCACCAACATCTGCCTCTGGCCCTGACTTGTATGCCCCTCTTCCATGACTGAAGGACTGCCCACCATAGTATGCTCCTCTTCCACAGCTAAAGGACTGTTCACTATACTAGGCAACACGGCCCTCTCTGACACTGCCACCCCTGAACTGATATCCCCAACATCTTCACTTAATCTTGCAAATCTATTGGGGTGTACCAGCTCAGAACTGGCCTGTCTCTTCCGCTTACTTCGCCCTCTAACTGTGACCCAGCTACATCCTGGAGTCTCCTCATCTGAATCCTCCCCATTCCCACTGCTGGAACCATTAACAACCAGCTCAGTCCTATCCATTTCCCTTTCAAGTGTCTGAATTTCATGTAGTGTTGCAATTCGTTCCTCCAGATCCCCAATACGAGTTTCTAAAGAGACAATATGCTCGCACTTGCCACAAACATATAATCCCAGAAGCGGCTGCTCCAGTGATGCAAACATGTGGCAAACTGTACACTGAATGAGATTCTCACACATTCTTAATAAAAGGTTTAACTTAAAAGTATTAAATAAATATATTTCCCCTTGGTTACCCCAAAACCTTGTTTGCCTAACTACCTTGGTTAGCTAACTATTATACTTAAACAGACAATGTTACTTTAACAGAGAATCAATACAGCAAGCCTAAAAGAGCAAGCTCACAGAGTAAATGTGCTAAATTTATAGGCTTCCAAGGCCCAAACAGGTGAAAATAATCCCACCCCTAATTACCCACACAGACAGAAAAACAACAAAAAAAATGGAATGCTAGAAATAAAGTTATTTAGTTATTTCCTTTTTTTAAAATAAAAATGCAACCCTTGCAAAGCAAATAATTTAGAAAATAGCTTTGTTATCTATTATACTTAAACAGACAATGTTACTTTAACAGAGAATCAATACAGCAAGCCTAAAAGAGCAAGCTCACAGAGTAAATGTGCTAAATTTATAGGCTTCCAAGGCCCAAACAGGTGAAAATAATCCCACCCCTAATTACCCACACAGACAGAAAAACAACAAAAAAAATGGAATGCTAGAAATAAAGTTATTTAGTTATTTCCTTTTTTTAAAATAAAAATGCAACCCTTGCAAAGCAAATAATTTAGAAAATAGCTTGGTTAGCTATTATACTTAAACAGACAATGTTACTTTAACAGAGAATCAATACAGCAAGCCTAAAAGAGCAAGCTCACAGAGTAAATGTGCTAAATTTATAGGCTTCCAAGGCCCAAACAGGTGAAAATAATCCCACCCCTAATTACCCACACAGACAGAAAAACAACAAAAAAAATGGAATGCTAGAAATAAAGTTATTTAGTTATTTCCTTTTTTTAAAATAAAAATGCAACCCTTGCAAAGCAAATAATTTAGAAAATAGCTTGGTTAGCTATTATACTTAAACAGACAATGTTACTTTAACAGAGAATCAATACAGCAAGCCTAAAAGAGCAAGCTCACAGAGTAAATGTGCTAAATTTATAGGCTTCCAAGGCCCAAACAGGTGAAAATAATCCCACCCCTAATTACCCACACAGACAGAAAAACAACAAAAAAAATGGAATGCTAGAAATAAAGTTATTTAGTTATTTCCTTTTTTTAAAATAAAAATGCAACCCTTGCAAAGCAAATAATTTAGAAAATAGCTTGGTTAGCTATTATACTTAAACAGACAATGTTACTTTAACAGAGAATCAATACAGCAAGCCTAAAAGAGCAAGCTCACAGAGTAAATGTGCTAAATTTATAGGCTTCCAAGGCCCAAACAGGTGAAAATAATCCCACCCCTAATTACCCACACAGACAGAAAAACAACAAAAAAAATGGAATGCTAGAAATAAAGTTATTTAGTTATTTCCTTTTTTTAAAATAAAAATGCAACCCTTGCAAAGCAAATAATTTAGAAAATAGCTTGGTTAGCTATTATACTTAAACAGACAATGTTACTTTAACAGAGAATCAATACAGCAAGCCTAAAAGAGCAAGCTCACAGAGTAAATGTGCTAAATTTATAGGCTTCCAAGGCCCAAACAGGTGAAAATAATCCCACCCCTAATTACCCACACAGACAGAAAAACAACAAAAAAAATGGAATGCTAGAAATAAAGTTATTTAGTTATTTCCTTTTTTTAAAATAAAAATGCAACCCTTGCAAAGCAAATAATTTAGAAAATAGCTTGGTTAGCTATTATACTTAAACAGACAATGTTACTTTAACAGAGAATCAATACAGCAAGCCTAAAAGAGCAAGCTCACAGAGTAAATGTGCTAAATTTATAGGCTTCCAAGGCCCAAACAGGTGAAAATAATCCCACCCCTAATTACCCACACAGACAGAAAAACAACAAAAAAAATGGAATGCTAGAAATAAAGTTATTTAGTTATTTCCTTTTTTTAAAATAAAAATGCAACCCTTGCAAAGCAAATAATTTAGAAAATAGCTTGGTTAGCTATTATACTTAAACAGACAATGTTACTTTAACAGAGAATCAATACAGCAAGCCTAAAAGAGCAAGCTCACAGAGTAAATGTGCTAAATTTATAGGCTTCCAAGGCCCAAACAGGTGAAAATAATCCCACCCCTAATTACCCACACAGACAGAAAAACAACAAAAAAAATGGAATGCTAGAAATAAAGTTATTTAGTTATTTCCTTTTTTTAAAATAAAAATGCAACCCTTGCAAAGCAAATAATTTAGAAAATAGCTTGGTTAGCTATTATACTTAAACAGACAATGTTACTTTAACAGAGAATCAATACAGCAAGCCTAAAAGAGCAAGCTCACAGAGTAAATGTGCTAAATTTATAGGCTTCCAAGGCCCAAACAGGTGAAAATAATCCCACCCCTAATTACCCACACAGACAGAAAAACAACAAAAAAAATGGAATGCTAGAAATAAAGTTATTTAGTTATTTCCTTTTTTTAAAATAAAAATGCAACCCTTGCAAAGCAAATAATTTAGAAAATAGCTTGGTTAGCTATT
Source organism: Bombina bombina (assembly GCF_027579735.1). Classification (NCBI taxonomy): domain Eukaryota; kingdom Metazoa; phylum Chordata; class Amphibia; order Anura; family Bombinatoridae; genus Bombina; species Bombina bombina. The sequence goes on from NC_069500.1 coordinate 860,487,091, forward strand.
ATACTTAAACAGACAATGTTACTTTAACAGAGAATCAATACAGCAAGCCTAAAAGAGCAAGCTCACAGAGTAAATGTGCTAAATTTATAGGCTTCCAAGGCCCAAACAGGTGAAAATAATCCCACCCCTAATTACCCACACAGACAGAAAAACAACAAAAAAAATGGAATGCTAGAAATAAAGTTATTTAGTTATTTCCTTTTTTTAAAATAAAAATGCAACCCTTGCAAAGCAAATAATTTAGAAAATAGCTTGGTTAGCTATTATACTTAAACAGACAATGTTACTTTAACAGAGAATCAATACAGCAAGCCTAAAAGAGCAAGCTCACAGAGTAAATGTGCTAAATTTATAGGCTTCCAAGGCCCAAACAGGTGAAAATAATCCCACCCCTAATTACCCACACAGACAGAAAAACAACAAAAAAAATGGAATGCTAGAAATAAAGTTATTTAGTTATTTCCTTTTTTTAAAATAAAAATGCAACCCTTGCAAAGCAAATAATTTAGAAAATAGCTTGGTTAGCTATTATACTTAAACAGACAATGTTACTTTAACAGAGAATCAATACAGCAAGCCTAAAAGAGCAAGCTCACAGAGTAAATGTGCTAAATTTATAGGCTTCCAAGGCCCAAACAGGTGAAAATAATCCCACCCCTAATTACCCACACAGACAGAAAAACAACAAAAAAAATGGAATGCTAGAAATAAAGTTATTTAGTTATTTCCTTTTTTTAAAATAAAAATGCAACCCTTGCAAAGCAAATAATTTAGAAAATAGCTTGGTTAGCTATTATACTTAAACAGACAATGTTACTTTAACAGAGAATCAATACAGCAAGCCTAAAAGAGCAAGCTCACAGAGTAAATGTGCTAAATTTATAGGCTTCCAAGGCCCAAACAGGTGAAAATAATCCCACCCCTAATTACCCACACAGACAGAAAAACAACAAAAAAAATGGAATGCTAGAAATAAAGTTATTTAGTTATTTCCTTTTTTTAAAATAAAAATGCAACCCTTGCAAAGCAAATAATTTAGAAAATAGCTTGGTTAGCTATTATACTTAAACAGACAATGTTACTTTAACAGAGAATCAATACAGCAAGCCTAAAAGAGCAAGCTCACAGAGTAAATGTGCTAAATTTATAGGCTTCCAAGGCCCAAACAGGTGAAAATAATCCCACCCCTAATTACCCACACAGACAGAAAAACAACAAAAAAAATGGAATGCTAGAAATAAAGTTATTTAGTTATTTCCTTTTTTTAAAATAAAAATGCAACCCTTGCAAAGCAAATAATTTAGAAAATAGCTTGGTTAGCTATTATACTTAAACAGACAATGTTACTTTAACAGAGAATCAATACAGCAAGCCTAAAAGAGCAAGCTCACAGAGTAAATGTGCTAAATTTATAGGCTTCCAAGGCCCAAACAGGTGAAAATAATCCCACCCCTAATTACCCACACAGACAGAAAAACAACAAAAAAAATGGAATGCTAGAAATAAAGTTATTTAGTTATTTCCTTTTTTTAAAATAAAAATGCAACCCTTGCAAAGCAAATAATTTAGAAAATAGCTTGGTTAGCTATTATACTTAAACAGACAATGTTACTTTAACAGAGAATCAATACAGCAAGCCTAAAAGAGCAAGCTCACAGAGTAAATGTGCTAAATTTATAGGCTTCCAAGGCCCAAACAGGTGAAAATAATCCCACCCCTAATTACCCACACAGACAGAAAAACAACAAAAAAAATGGAATGCTAGAAATAAAGTTATTTAGTTATTTCCTTTTTTTAAAATAAAAATGCAACCCTTGCAAAGCAAATAATTTAGAAAATAGCTTGGTTAGCTATTATACTTAAACAGACAATGTTACTTTAACAGAGAATCAATACAGCAAGCCTAAAAGAGCAAGCTCACAGAGTAAATGTGCTAAATTTATAGGCTTCCAAGGCCCAAACAGGTGAAAATAATCCCACCCCTAATTACCCACACAGACAGAAAAACAACAAAAAAAATGGAATGCTAGAAATAAAGTTATTTAGTTATTTCCTTTTTTTAAAATAAAAATGCAACCCTTGCAAAGCAAATAATTTAGAAAATAGCTTGGTTAGCTATTATACTTAAACAGACAATGTTACTTTAACAGAGAATCAATACAGCAAGCCTAAAAGAGCAAGCTCACAGAGTAAATGTGCTAAATTTATAGGCTTCCAAGGCCCAAACAGGTGAAAATAATCCCACCCCTAATTACCCACACAGACAGAAAAACAACAAAAAAAATGGAATGCTAGAAATAAAGTTATTTAGTTATTTCCTTTTTTTAAAATAAAAATGCAACCCTTGCAAAGCAAATAATTTAGAAAATAGCTTGGTTAGCTATTATACTTAAACAGACAATGTTACTTTAACAGAGAATCAATACAGCAAGCCTAAAAGAGCAAGCTCACAGAGTAAATGTGCTAAATTTATAGGCTTCCAAGGCCCAAACAGGTGAAAATAATCCCACCCCTAATTACCCACACAGACAGAAAAACAACAAAAAAAATGGAATGCTAGAAATAAAGTTATTTAGTTATTTCCTTTTTTTAAAATAAAAATGCAACCCTTGCAAAGCAAATAATTTAGAAAATAGCTTGGTTAGCTATTATACTTAAACAGACAATGTTACTTTAACAGAGAATCAATACAGCAAGCCTAAAAGAGCAAGCTCACAGAGTAAATGTGCTAAATTTATAGGCTTCCAAGGCCCAAACAGGTGAAAATAATCCCACCCCTAATTACCCACACAGACAGAAAAACAACAAAAAAAATGGAATGCTAGAAATAAAGTTATTTAGTTATTTCCTTTTTTTAAAATAAAAATGCAACCCTTGCAAAGCAAATAATTTAGAAAATAGCTTGGTTAGCTATTATACTTAAACAGACAATGTTACTTTAACAGAGAATCAATACAGCAAGCCTGTGTAGAATTTATAAACAATGATGACATAAGGATATGGTATGCATATAGGCACTCAGATGAATTGCAATGACTGTCTGTACAATAAGAAAATGATTATTGTGGTTTGGCCTGGAATATGCATGTGACATCATGATGTCATTAATTAAAAATCATACATAGATGAAAGAATAATACAAGCATATGTTCAGGCTGCATGGTATAGAAATGGGGCAGTAGTGTATTCTAAACAAAAAGGAATAATACTTTTTAAAGTGCCAAAGCTATAGACTCAATTTTCTACCAGAGAATGTTTACAACAAATAATACATGTTGGATACATGTTAGATATATTTGACATACCATCAGACTCCAAGGGAGCCTCTTCCTCCTCCGTCCCACATGTTACATCAATCAAATAACATGTTGTGTACACGTTAATATCAGATATTAGAACATATGTTACTGTTGCTCAAAGACACACATCAATGTTGCATTAAAGATATACTGAGCCAAAGTTATGATTTACATCATTTTTATGGAGCATACAAATTACATAGATTTGTTATTCTCAATGAGTAAGAATTTCATTTTAGTGTCTGTATTTTTAAAAAAATCACAAAAGCAGAGTACATGGAACATTTAAGAGTTCTCATGTGTGTATCACTTGATGATTGTTGTCAAAATGTATAATCAAAACAAACATATGCTATCTATCTTCTGAAGAAGAAAGGTGTAGACTAAGAAGCTTTGAGATCTTAATCTTTCAATATTCAAATAAAATCGATATATAATCAGAGGAGTAAATTATATGTTTTAGTCAAATGTAATGCTTCATCAGAATCATGATCATAATATTGATTACAAATACACCTTCAATTACATATGAATGAGTCAATGGACTTACCAGAAGCCTGCAAAGGCAGCTCAGCATCAGTGCTGGATCCCCCTGGGCTCCCCACAACAACTATATCTATGAATGATATAGATATATATTAGTGAACACAGTTTGGACATCACTAAATCACATAAGTATCGATTTTTCAGAATAATAGACTTAGAAATGTGAAGAATAGATCACTAATCTGAAGAATAAATGCATGAGTGAATCAAGGTGATTCTGAAGAAAAAGATGTCTTTAACATATGTTTAATTTCTGACTATATTAGACTCCTTAGTAATAATATTCACAATCCTCTTAGGAACTGGAAAAACATCAGTGTAAACATCAGTGTAAACAGGAACCTCTAAGTATTTATCCATTTTACAAAATTTCTCTGGAACCACTATAGGGTCACAATCATCTAGAGTCGCTAATACCTCCTTGAGCAATAAGCGGAGGTGTTCAAGCTTAAATTTAAAGGCCGTCATATCAGAATCTGTCTGAGGAAGCGTCTTTCCTGAATCAGAAATTTCTCCCTCAGATAACAAATCCCTCACCCCTACTTCAGAGCATTGTGAGGGCATTTCAGATACGGCTACTAAAGCGTCAGATGGCTCAGCATTTTTCCTAAACCCAGAGCTGTCCCGCTTTCCTTGTAAACCAGGCAGTGTAGATAAAACCTCTGTGAGGGTTGTATTCATAACTGTGGCCATGTCTTTTAAAGTAAAAGAATTTGACGCACTAGAGGTACTTGGCGTCACTTGTGCGGGCGTTACTGGTTGTGACACTTGGGGAGAGCTAGATGGCGAACCCTCATTTACTTCTGACTGAGAATCATCTATTGCTCTATTTTTAAGTGCTAATATATTTTCTTTATAGTTTATAGACATATCAGTACAATTGGGACACATTCTAAGAGGGGGTTCCACAATGGCTTCCAAACATATTAAACAAGGATTTTCCTTGGCGTCAGACATGTTAAACAGGCTAGTAATGTAACAAGCAAGCTTGGAAAACACTGTAATCAAAGTAAAAAAACACTTAGAAATAAAACGGTACTGTGCCTTTAAGAGAAAAAAAGCTGTACCAGTTCTGCAAAACAGTGTAAAAAAGCAGTAAACTTAACGAAATTTTTACAGTAGCATTTTAAAGGCTTAGTAACTTTGCACAGCTATGCAAATAAACAATTAACCCTTAAATGGCAAAAACGGATTGAAAAAAAAAGTTAACCCCAGTAAAAAAGACTTTCAGCACCATGCCACAGCTCTGCTGTGGCTCCTACCTGCCCTTCAGAATGATTTGTGGGGGGAAAAACCTCTTTAACAACCCTCAAACATAGCAGCAACGACAGGAGAAGCAGTGATATGTCTCAGGGGAAAGGAAACTGTGCAACTGAGGCACGAAAATAGGCCCCTCCCACCTCACTCGATGTTTTGAGGCCTACCAGAGAAACACCAGAGTGTCTCTTAATTAAACATGTGAGTTACAAAACTCAAAACCAAGCCACAATGACCCCTTTAGTCCCTTCAAAAAACTTTATAAATGCATAAAAAAATAAAACGTTTTTTTCCTAACAGTGTCACCAGTAACTAATGAGCCCTTGCAAGCAAGCTGAAATTCCTGTTAAAGTATCTGAATACAGTTTACCCTTCCCTCATGGGGATATTGTCAGCCTTTTCTAGATTTAACACAGTCTGTCTAGAAAAATATAGACTGAACATACCTCATATGCAGCTTAGTCTGCAAACCGTTCTCCCAACTGAAGTTGTCCTATACTCTTCAGGCCTTGTGAGAACAGCAGTGGATCTTAGTTACAAAGTGCTAAGATCATCATCCCTCTTGCAGAAATCTTCATCCCTTTTCTGCCAGAGAGTAAATAGTACACACCGATACCATTTAAAATAATAAACTCTTTCTTGAGAAGTAAAAAACGACATTTTAGTCACCACATAGCTCTTTGCCCTTCCTAGCAGTTAAGCAGGCAGAGAGAATGACTGGGGGGTGGAGCTAAGGGGGAAGCTATATAGACAGCTCTGCTGTGGGTGCTCTCTCTGCCACTTCCTGTAGATAAGGAGAATATCCCACAAGTAAGGATGAATCCGTGCACTCGATATATCTTACAAGAGAAATTGCATTTTTCAACATTAAAATCATTATTGTTTTTCAAGACTGTCCCTTTAAAAAATTAAATATGCTAATTCTTTGATTGTTGGTATATCTACATGTACTTGTTCAAACAAGAAAATATTGGAATAGGATTTCTAATTACGTGTTAAATAAAGTCTATTTCTTAAAGAGACATTATTGTGTTTGAATTTTTTTAAGTAAGACATTAAATTTAGAAGGAATATGGTTTCAGGTCCTTTTATGAGTTACTTTAGAAATATATGCTCACACTAATATATTTGGAGATTAAACAATGTGGAACTCATACATGACACAATACTCAACATTTACATTAAAGGGACAGTATACAATCATTTTCAGACAACTGCATGTAATAGATACTACTATAAACAACCAGATGACCACATACTGATATCAAAATCCATGAGAAAACGGTTTAAAGACTTACTTAGAAAATATGTTTAGCTATGTTGAAAAGATAGCTGGAAACCCCATTCCAAGTGGGAAATAAGACAATACCCCTTCATTTGCATATGAAAAGACCCTTTACACAAACAGGAGCAAGCTGGAGAAGGTAGCTGATGGTACTCACATCAAACTTTGAGGCTTGGGGAGGAGTCAGAAAATCACTGCAATGCTATTTAAACATAATCAAAAATAGACATTGATTATAAAAAAAGGACTATATAAATAGATAGAAAAAACATATATGTTTTTTAAAAATGAGTGTATAATGACCCTTTAATAAAAAATACCATGACATAGCATCTTGAAAAAGTAGGCATCTCATATATTTAGCATATGATAAAGGTCAATGCATATTGATTACTTGATTCAAATACAATAGCGCATCTTTATACACAACACAGTCATTATTCATATAAAGGAACATATTGTTGATAAACATATTAAACAAGATGGACTATATCCATGGATTCGCACTTGCCTCAAAATATCTTATGCAGGAAAACATTTTGCTTTAATTTGTTTATTCAACAAGACAGCCATCAAAAGAGAATGTTGTGTTCTTTATCAGCTATGGGTCAACAATGTACATGATTCACACAATCCATACTCGCCATGGTTTTAAACTTGGCTTCTCATTCACAAACGTGGGTTACGTGCAAAATCAAATATTGCGGGACTATGTAATCCAATCAGACGCTTTTTACATCTTGGCATGTGACGTCTTCATTAACATGGCGCTTCATTGATTGCGTAAAAATGCCATCCAATCAAAGGCACATCCTTGATCGCGTAAAAACGCCATACAATAAAAGGCGCATCCTTGATTGTGTAAAAACGTCATACAATAAAAGGCGCATCCTTGATCACGTAAAAATATATTAACATCTCATACATCATGAAATCAAATCAAGGCATTTCAACATGATTATGTTTTATATATACTTAGAAGTGGTGTAGAATTTATAAACAATGATGACATAAGGATATGGTATGCATATAGGCACTCAGATGAATTGCAATGACTGTCTGTACAATAAGAAAATGATTATTGTGGTTTGGCCTGGAATATGCATGTGACATCATGATGTCATTAATTAAAAATCATATATAGATGAAAGAATAATACAAGCATATGTTCAGGCTGCATGGTATAGAAATGGGGCAGTAGTGTATTCTAAACAAAAAGGAATAATACTTTTTACAGTGCCAAAGCTGTAGACTCAATTTTCTACCAGAGAATGTTTACAACAAATAATACATGTTGGATACATGTTAGATATATTTGACATACCATCAGACTCCAAGGGAGCCTCTTCCTCCTCCGTCCCACATGTTACATCAATCAAATAACATGTTGTGTACACGTTAATATCAGATATTAGAACATATGTTACTGTTGCTCAAAGACACACATCAATGTTGCATTAAAGATATACTGAGCCAAAGTTATGATTTACATCATTTTTATGGAGCATACAAATTACATAGATTTGTTATTCTCAATGAGTAAGAATTTCATTTTAGTGTCTGTATTTTTAAAAAAATCACAAAAGCAGAGTACATGGAACATTTAAGAGTTCTCATGTGTGTGTCTCACTTGATGATTGTTGTCAAAATTTATAATCAAAACAAACATATGCTATCTATCTTCTGAAGAAGAAAGGTATAGACTAAGAAGCTTTGAGATCTTAATCTTTCAATATTCAAATAAAATCGATATATAATCAGAGGAGTAAATTATATGTTTTAGTCAAATGTAATGCTTCATCAGAATCATGATCATAATATTGATTACAAATACACCTTCAATTACATATGAATGAGTCAATGGACTTACCAGAAGCCTGCAAAGGCAGCTCAGCATCAGTGCTGGATCCCTCTGGGCTCCCCACAACAACTATATCTATGAATGATATAGATATGTATTAGTGAACACAGTTTGGACATCACTAAATCACATAAGTATCGATTTTTCAGAATAATAGACTTAGAAATGTGAAGAATAGATCACTAATCTGAAGAATAAATGCATGAGTGAATCAAGGTGATTCTGAAGAAAAAGATGTCTTTAACATATGTTTAATTTCTGACTATATTAGACAGACAATTCATCTCATATGATTCTATTGCATATCTAAATATACCCATTGATCAATGTTTTTAAAAGAATACACACAAACAACATTTGGAATAACAACTGGTGACAAATCGAACCAAAGCCATGTGTCACATCGATCCATTTGTGCAATGTACAGTAATGTTGTTTAGGACACAACACATATTGATCACAATACAAAACAGAAGTTATTATTCAAAATATGTAATCATGGTGCTGTTAGAGTATGCTTATATCTATAAAGTAAGTCAAGAGAAAGAATCTCCCTGCATCTCTGGACTTTTATCCAAGCCCTCACTGAGAGACTGACAAGACTGCTTAAAACTCCTATCCCATGCCGAAAAGTACTACCCTCCATAAGAGACAAAAAACAAAAATTAAAAATTCTGACACTTCTCTACCAACCTCCTGGGACAAAAGGCAAAGAATGACTGGGGGATGAGGGGAGTGGGAGGAGTATTTAAAACTTTGGCTGTGGTGTCTGTCTCCTCCTGGGGGCCAGTGTCTTATTTCCCAAAAGTAATGAATGCAGCTGTGGACTCTTTCCATTTAAGAAGAAAATCCCTTTACCTAATTGTTGTAACTTCTTTTTCTTGGTGGTATGCCCCCTTCCCCGTTTGTGTATATTTTTTTGTTTCTGCCTATTTGTTGGTGTTGGGCTTGGTGTCTATCTTTCCTCAACAATAGGGCTAGTGGTACTGCATCCCCTAAAAAGGAGTTAGATGCTCCCTGTATTGTGTCATCCCTACTATCCAGTGGGTTACCTCCCGGGAAATGGGTAGTGCTGGGCAGTTCATTTCTGAAGTTCTTATAAGGCGAATATTGATGTTGTGTATGTTGGTGTATACCTCCAGAAATATAATGAGATCTATTCTGATAGGTGTTGGCTTGGTCAGAAAGAGGTGCAAATATATTTTCAAGCTGTACCCCATGATGCACTGCTCTGTTTTGTGCATTAAATGGTTTCTGTGGACCTCCTGTTTCATTTTGTCTTTTATGTCGGTTATAGTTATTATTTTTACTTTTGTTGTGATTGCTGTTATAATGTCTATTTTTGTGTTGAACCTGTATCCAAGGTTGTTCATTACTATCAACCTTGTCAGCTTTGTTAAAAGAATAGACTATTCCCCTAGCTTAATCATCTTCATCTCTATCTTTCTTTTTGTTTTTCTTTAAAATTAGTTCATCCTGAAACTCATCTGTAACTTTGATTGTTCTATTTTGAGTGTATTATATTCAGAGTGGTCTTTGAAGCTCTCTATTGTTTTTTTGTGTATTTTCAATCTTTTTGCCAATATCATTCACCAATTTTTCTCTATGCGAGATTAGTATGTCTATCAAATTTAAAGAACCTCCCTCCAGGGTTATGCTGCTTCCTCCCTTTCGTAGGCAAACACTCACCTAGATTTAGAGTTCTGCGTTAGCCTTAAAAAGCAGCGTTAAGGGGTCCTAACGCTGCTTTTTAATACCCGCTGGTATTACGAGTATGGCAGGTACAGGTGTACCGCTCACTTTTCTTCCGCGACTTTTGGCTACCGCAAATCCCCTTACATCAATTGCGTATCCTATCTTTTCTATGGGATTTGCCTAACGCCGGTATTACGAGTCTTGGAAGAAGTGAGCGGTACAGCCTCTACCTCCAAGACTCCTACCGCATAAAAAAGTCAGTAGTTAAGAGCTTTATGGGCTAACGCCGGAACATAAAGCTCTTAACTACAGTGCTACAAAGTACATTAACATGCATAAACTATCTATGAACCCCTAAACCGAGGCCCCCCCACATTGCAAACACTATAATAAAATTATTTAACCCCTAATCTGCCGACCGGACACCGCCGCCACCTACATTATAGCTATGAACCCCTAATCTGCTGTCCCTAACATCGCCGACACCTATATTATATTTATTAACCCCTAATCTGCCCCCCCCAATGTCGCCACCACCTACCTACACTTATTAACCCCTAATCTGCTGACCGGACATCGCCACCACTATAATAAATGTATTAACCCCTAAACCGCTGCAATCCCGCCTCGCAAACACTATAATAAATTTTATTAACCCCTAATCTGCCCCCCCATCCATCTTCTTTCCACGGCCGACGACTGAATGAAGGTTCCTTTAAATGACGTCATCCAAGATGGCATCCCTCGAATTCCGATTGGCTGATAGGATTCTATCAGCCAATCGGAATTAAGGTAGGAAAAATCTGATTGGTTGATTTAATCAGCCAATCAGATTGAAGTTCAATCCGATTGGCTGATTGGATCAGCCAATAGAATGCAAGGTCAATTTTTTTGGCTGAACCAATCAGCCAATCGGATTGAAGTTAAGCCAATACCTTTATTCCGATTGGCTGATAGAATCCTATCAGCCAATCGGAATTCGAGGGACGCCATCTTGGATGACGTCATTTAAAGGAACCTTCATTCAGTTGTCAGCCGTGGAAAGAAGAGGATGCTCCGCGTCGGATGTCTTGAAGATGGACCCGCTCCATGCCGGATGGATGAAGATAGAAGATGCCGCTTGGATGTAGCCTTCTCCCGGTCCGGATGTCCTCTTCTGCCCCATCGGATGAAGACTTCTGGATGGATCGGATGACCAGTGGTGCCTGGCTGGGTGAAAACGGCTCAAGGTAGGGTGATCTTCAATGGGGTAGTGTTAGTTTTTTTTAAGGAGGATCGGGTGGGTTTTAGAGTAGGGGTGTGTGGGTGGTGGGTTGTAATGTTGGGGGGTCTTGTATTTTTTTTTTACAGGTAAAAGAGCTGATTACTTTGGGGCAATGCCCCGCAAAATGCCCTTTTAAGGGCTGGTAAAAGAGCTGATTACTTTTGTAATTTAGTATAGGGTAGGGAATTTTATTATTTTGGGGGGCTTTTTTTATTTTATTAGGGGGCTTAGATTAGGTGTAATTAGATTAAAATTCTTGTAATATTTTTCTTTTTGTAATTTAGTGTTTGTTTTTTTTTTTTTATTGAGGTAATAATCATGGCATACAAGTGACACATGTCAGAAAAACATACAAGTATTTGTCTCAAAATATACCACATTTTCAACTGACAATTTACAATAGAGTTAGTATACAAATCATTTGCCAAATACACTATTTACCCTCTAGATGGTATCTGAGGTCACTCTTGGACCTCCATATAATTTGGAAGCACAACGCTGCAGAGGGTAGTCACGTACAGAAGGAGACCACTCATGGGTCTCAAATGATGGACCTCATTTTAGTTATATCATGGCGTAGACTTAAAGGGCCACTTGTGGACCCATTTTCTAGAATTAACAGATATAATGTGGAAGGAACCATCTTTAGCAGAGTTTCAAAGTATCCAAATGAAGTTGAGATTTAGCTATATCACCTCTAGTAGGGGCGAAAGAGGAATAAACCGTATGGGTACAGATAAGCATCTAGGTCTACAAAACAAATACATTTTTAATGCTGATGTAGCAGTACAAGCATTTGTGTCTCCAATGTCATATGTCTAGAATCCATTAACCAGAGCTTGCCAGTGTGAGGTTGCCTGCTAATAGTAAAGCTAATACTATAAAAATTATATAACATTAAAATTAGTAATCATCTAGACTAGGAGGTGCCATCCCGGCCGCAGATAGCACCCCAGCCAGAGAAAAAAAAAAAAAAAGATAAAATAAATTAGGGCAAACAGGCAACATACTAAGGAGCACTGACATAAAGATAAGGCTATCCTGAATAAAGTTGGATCGAACTTGACAACATATATTTATATGGAGGATTGCACTACTCAAGAGTTGTACTGTATTACTCAATCGGGGCTGCATTAATTTATCAGGGGTTTGTACCTAAATGGGGATAAATACTAACTAAACTGTGACTATTATGGATTGACAGTACAACATCTGACTGTTTCTGTATTTAATCATACAAAAGAGATATTTTGGTTAAGGGAGATAGTAAGTAGCTTGCATTGCCATTTTAGGATAGCACAGATACCTACGAGACTTTTAGATATATATTCTGAGTTTTTCAAGCCGCTATTAAAATTGCTGTAAACATAGTAAAGAGAGTATTAGTAGCGTAAGATGTACGTCACTTATAACAAGTTCAAATTGAACTAAAAGGAGTTGAAGCATTAACTGAGCTATGACTATTGTATATAGTATATACACAATAATACACCTGGCTACACAAGAACTTACTCCTACATAAGAGGCAATTAAACTGCGACTGTTATGGATTGATAGTACAGCCTCTGACTGTGTCTGTACCTATTTATCCAAAAGAGGTATTTTGGTTAAGGGAAATAGTAAGCGGCATATATTGTGATTTCAGGGTAGCACCGAAACCAACGAAACCCTTTGATACATATTCTGAGTTTTCCAAGCAGCCAGTAGAATTGCTGAAAACCTAGCAAAAAGGGGAGTTAGTAGTATGATGTCTGTTACCTATAGCAAGTTCAACTTAAGCTAAAAGGAGTTAAAGCATTAACTGAGCTATGACTACTGTGTATATATGATATATCCCCTGGCCAAGTCAGAACCCACTCCCACATAAGAGATATGTCAATTAGAGGGATACAGTAAGCAGCATGCATTGTGGGAGTAGGGTGAACTACCTGCAATGAAGACAGGAGTTTTGAGTTAACCAAGCAGTCCTTGAAATTAGTGTGCACGAATATAGCATAGTGGGTTATCATAGCATAAGATGTCTACCACTCATATCAAATGTAGCTTAGGCTAAATAACTAAATGAGATTAAGGCATTAACTAAACTATGTCTATTGTGGATTAGTACTACATCTGTCTGTGCATAAACTTACTACAGCCAAATATCAGTTAGAGGGGTATAGTAAGCATCTTGCAACGTAATGGTAGGGTAGCATATTCAACTACTATTCAACTACTAACAGTATAAGCAGATATTCTGGGTTTTCCAGTCATTAGGGTTACTATATACATACATACATACACAACAAAGCAAAACATTATAGTATAAGGTATCTACTATCTATAACAAGTTTTAACTGAGATTGAACAGAGAATAGGGCTATTCTTATATAATTGAGATAACATTGTACCCCTCCCGCTGCTAGTGTATAGGAGTCCCCCAGGGACATAATATAGTGACATTTAGGCAGGCAATAGTACACAATAGCAAAGTCTCAGACAGGAAGTCCTCATAAATGCTACCACTGGTATATCTATTACAGGACTCAAGTTAATAAGAATGTTGCTGTGAAGTAATAGCAACTCACTGTAAATCCTCTCGCCTCATCACCACCAGTCTAATACCCAGCACAATAGTCTAAATCTTCACCTTTTAGTTATCCTATGCCACTTGGCTCTGCATGAGGGTCTCTCAGTAGATTATAGGGCCTTGGGAGAAGAGATTGATAACCCTGACACCCAGATCCTAGTAGGCCTCTTGCTGTCACATATCTCCGTTTTTTCATAAGCGGAGCAAAGTTTCCTTCCCTCTGCGCTACCGCTAGTAGCTATAGCCAGGGGTAGATGAATAAGATTGAGTCCTCTTTCACCCCGCAGCGACTTCAGCATTGTGCGTGTAGTATGGCCCTGTTTCTCTGTGGTAGTATGGGAAGCCATAGATCTCCTCTCTTGCGACCCTATGCTAGGCTGAGACTCCACAGTTGCAGGAGGTCGGAAACCCGTCCGGATATGAGAGTAAATGGTCTCTCTGCCATCTAAACCCGGCAAGCAAGGTGGAGACCTGTCACTTTGTTCACTTGTCGGTTGATCCATGGACCCCGATTGCGGTACATTCGTATTCTGCCAGGCTGTAACGAGGTTGCACAGCTCTTCCTCTAGGCTCTGGAAAGAATCACGTATGATTTGGGCCATTTGGTTTTCCCATCTGGCGAAACCCTCCATGTTTAATGGCAGATGTAGGCGTGCCCCTGTCTGATCCAACTTACGGTTACTTTAGCAGAGTAGATGGTTCCCCTTTTTTTTAATATAATTGCAGACAGCTTTACTAGCCGTTTACCCTGGATCACCAGGGGGGGGGGGGGGTTAGATGGAGGTCAGGCCAATTCTCAGGCCGCTGCTGCACACCTCATCGTTCCAGTACTTTAGGAGTGAAGTTGGTCTTGCAAACAAGATGAAAGTAACAAGCAAATTATGTATATGCGAAATATCTCACATAAAAGCTGAAATGACACCACAGTCGAGCTATAAACAACAGATTTAAACACCCGACTCTTCAGCAGCTAAAATAAGCAGCCAATAAGCGTCCCCCCAGTGTTTGTTTTTTTTTTGTACTATAGTTTAGTTTATTTAATTGTATTTTAGTTAGATCATTGTCATTGTAGGTAATTTATTTAATTAATTTATTGATAGTGTAGTGTTAGGTGTATTTGTAACTTAGGTTAGGATTTATTTTACAGTTAATTTTGTAATTATTTTAACTAAGTAGCTATTAAATACTTATTAACTATTTAATAGCTATTGTACCTAGTTAAAATAAATACAAAGTTGCCTGTAAAATAAATATAAATCTTAAAATAGCTACAATGTAATTATTAGTTATATTGTAGCTATATTAGGGCTTATTTTATAGGTAAGTATTTAGTTTTAAATAGGATTAATTTATTTAATTGTAGTAATTTTATTTAGATTTATTTAAATTATATTTAATTTAGGGGGGTGTTAGGGTTAGACTTAGGTTTAGGGGTTAATAACTTTATTATAGTAGCGGCGACGTTGGAGGTGGCAGATTAGGGGTTAATAATTGTAGGTAGGTTGCAGCGACGTTGGGGGGGCAGATTAGGGGTTAATAAAATGTATTATAATGTTTGCAAGGTGGGAGTGCGGCAGTTTAGGGGTTATTACATTTATTATAGTGGCGGCGATGTCCGGTCGGCAGATTTGGGGTTAATAAGTGTAGGTAGATGGCGGCGACGTTGGGGGGGGACAGATTAGGGGTTAATAAATATAATATAGGTGTCGTCGATGTTAGGGACAGCAGATTAGGGGTTCATAGCTATAATGTAGGTGGCGGCGGTGTCCGGAGCAGCAGATTAGGGGTTAATAATATAATGCAGGTGGCGAGGATGTCGGGGGCGGCAGATTAGGGGATAATAAGTGTAAGGTAAGGGGTTCATATTAGGGTGTTAGGTGTAGACATTAAAAGTGTTTTCCCATAGGAAACAATGGGGCTGCGTTAGGAGCTGAACGCTGCTTTTTTGCAGGTGTTAGTTTTTTTTTCAGCCAGCTCAGCCCCATTGTATACTATGGGGAAATCATGCACAAGCACGTTTTTCCAGCTTACCACTACTGTAAGCAACGCTGGTATTGAGGGTTGAAGTGGAGCTAAATTATGCTCAACGCTCACTTTTATGAGGCTAACGCAGCCATTCAGAAAACTTGTAATACCAGCGTTGGCTTAAGGGTGTGCTGGAAAAAAAAGGAGCGTTAGCCCCGCAGGTTTTTACAGACAAAACTCTAAATCTAGGCGACTGTGAGTTACACTGATTTTCCTTTGTGTTACAGTACTCCTTCAGCATGCAAGAAGCTGGGTAAGTCCTCTTTTAATTTTCCCTTTCTAATGGCTTGTTGTCTAAGAAGATAGGGGGTATCAGATTGCATGGAAACAAGGCTATAAGAGAGCCATATATTAAAAGGACTGTCTTAGTGAAGGGGGCTATGTTGGGTGAGCATTCAGATTGCATGAACACAAGGCTACAAAATGGCCATAGATACAGGGTCCCTCCCAGAGAAGGATGCTATATTTAATCTGCATTACAACAAGACTGCATGGGACAATCTGCAAGAGAAGGGGACCTTCATGAGGGCACCGGGTCCTCTGACTGGACTTGCCGTTCTGGACCCGGTGCTCGCCGCAGCAATATGTTTTGGAGCAGTTTGTGAAGTAGGGGCTAGACTTGGGCTCTTGTTTCCTAGGACCACACTGTTAAATTTAAGCATTAATAAGGACTATTAGTTTCTTTAGCGCACATGACCTGTGGCGGTGGGCGGATACACAGTTTTGATGCTTTTCCCTGCCCTTCACTCTCCTGCAAGTGCGCAACCACTCATGATCACTACAGAGTGGCAAGACAGCGCGGGAGTCCTGCTGTCATTGTGTTAACTACATGGGGTTATGCTCACTTTATTTGGGGTGCGCATCTGTGCTAATTATACATTACATCCCATAGTACAAGATGGATGACTCCTCAATAGAACCTAGTCAGGAGGAGAGTTGCCCCATCCCCCTATTTGATTCCAATAAATGTATGCAATGCAGGTCACAAACTGTGTCATCCTGCTCAATTATGCCTCTCATGCCTTACATCATCTGTGCTACAGTCTCATTCAGGGGGCCCTGTTATACAGACGTCCACGGTATTCCCGCATCTTATTCTACCCCTGGACATTCTGCAGACTCGCAGACCTCAGTATGCCAGTATTAAAACCGCAAATGGCAGCCCCTAG
This sequence comes from Bombina bombina, assembly GCF_027579735.1. Lineage (NCBI taxonomy): Eukaryota > Metazoa > Chordata > Amphibia > Anura > Bombinatoridae > Bombina > Bombina bombina. Next base: position 860,504,061 of record NC_069500.1, read on the forward strand.
TCTGGCACATGCTATTCTCTGTGACCCCGTGTCTCAAACTCAGTCCTATTTTCCTCATGATTTTGCAGCCAAGTTACAATCGGCAGTTTAGGCTGCCCTAAGTGCTATGCCAGTTTCAGGTAAAAGGAAGAGGAAAGTTAAGCACTGTTCCTCTGAATCTAGAACCAGCAGTTCTGTGGGAGCTGCCGTAGTTAGCCATATGCTGCTTTCTGAAGATGACGATTCCTTAGCTAGTTCTGAAGGAGAACTTTCATCCTCTAACTCCTCTGAAGAATTGGAAAGGGATTCTCAGGAGATTAATTTTAGATTTAAAATGGAACAAATAAGATATTTACTTAAGGAGGTATTAAGCACTCTAGGCGAAAGTCAAAGCCCTCAGAGGAAAAGCAGGTACATAAATTAGATATGGGGTTTAAAACTTCTGTTGAAAACCCCTGAGGTGTTCCCAGTACCCTTATTGATGGCAGACATAACTAAGGAGTGGGAAAAACCCGGTGTCCAGTTTTTCTCCTTCTCCAAGCTTTAATAAAATGTTTCCTGTACCGGATAGCCATTATGAAATGTGGAATACTGTCCCTAAGGTAGATGGTGCCATTTCCACCCTGGCTAAATGCACTACTATCCCTCTGAAGGATAGCACATTGTTGTTCATTCTCTTTGTCTTAATCCAACCTCCTCCAAGGAGAGGTTATTACATAATCTAGATGTTCAAGCTTAAAAGTTTTACCTTAATGCTACTAAGGAACTTTGTTAATCATCTTCCTTGTTTATCCTGTATTCTGATAAGCGCAAGGGTCAGAAAGCCACAGCTGTTACCCTATCCATCTGGCTCAGAAGTTTGATTTGCAGGGCTTATATAGAAGTGGGTCAGCAGCCTTCATTATGGATTATAGTACATTTTACTTGTGCGGTGTCTTCTTCCTGAGCCTTCAAGAAGAGGCCTCAGTTTAACAGATATGCAAGGTTGCTACTTGGTCCTCATTACATACTTTCACAAAATTTTACAGATTTGATGTTTTTGACCCAGGCAGAGGCATCTTTTGGGAGAATGGTTCTTCAAGCAGTGATGCCTTTCCCTCCCTAAAATTTCCGGGGACTCCATCACTTGGGTATTGGTTTCCATTGGTTATGAATGGATTTTGTGGACTCTCACTGCCATTTGAAAGAAAATATAATTTGGGAGAAGTAATAGATAACATAATTTATGTAAGAACTTACCTGATAAATTAATTTCTTTCATATTAGCAAGAGTCCATGAGCTAGTGACGTATGGGATATACATTCCTACCAGGAGGGGCAAAGTTTCCCAAACCTTAAAATGCCTATAAATACACCCCTCACCATACCCACAATTCAGTTTAACGAATAGCCAAGAAGTGGGGTGATAAGAAAAAAGTGCGAAAGCATATAAAATAAGGAATTGGAATAATTGTGCTTTATACAAAAAAATCAAAACCACCACAAAAAAGGGCGGGCCTCATGGACTCTTGCTAATATGAAAGAAATGAATTTATCAGGTAAGTTCTTACATAAATTATGTTTTCTTTCATGTAATTAGCAAGAGTCCATGAGCTAGTGACGTACGGGATAATGATTACCCAAGATGTGGATCTTTCCACACAAGAGTCACTAGAGAGGGAGGGATAAAATAAAGACAGCCAATTCCTGCTGAAAATAATCCACACCCAGAATAAAATTTTAATGAAAAAACATAAGCAGAAGATTCAAACTGAAACCACTGCCTGAAGTACGTTTCTACCAAAAACTGCTTCAGAAGAAGAAAACACATCAAAATGGTAGAATTTAGTAAAAGTATGCAAAGAGGACCAAGTTGCTGTTTTGCAAATCTGATCAACTGAAGCTTCATTCTTAAACGCCCAGGAAGTAGAAACTGACCTAGTAGAATGAGCTGTAATCCTTTGAGGCGGAGTGTTACCCGACTCAACATAGGCATGATGAAATAAAGATTTCAACCAAGATGCCAAAGAAATGGCAGAAGCTTTCTGGTCTTTTCTAGAACCGGAAAAGATGACAAATAGACTAGAAGTCTTTCGGAAAGACTTAGTAGCTTCAACATAATATTACAAAGCTCTAACAGCATCCAAAGAATGCAATGATTTCTCCTTAGAATTCATAGGATTAGGACATAATGAAGGAACCACAATTTCTCTACTAATGTTGTTAGAATTCACAACCTTAGGTAAAAAATTCAAAAGAAGTTCACAGCACCGCCTTATCCTGATGCAAAATCAGAAAAGGAGACTCACAAAAAAGAGTAGATAATTCAGAGACTCTTCTGGCAGAAGAGATGGCCAAAAGAAACAAAACTTTCCAAGAAAGTAATATAACGACCAAAGAATGCATGGGTTCAAAAGGAGAAGCTTGAAGAGCCCCCAGAACCAAATTCAAACTCCAAAGAGGAGAAATTGACTTAATGACAGGTTTTATACGAACCAAAGCTTGTACAAAACAATGAATATCAGGAAGATTAGCAATCCTTCTGTGAAAAAGAACAGAAAGAGCAGAGATTTGTCTTTCAAGAAACTTGCGGACAAACCTTTATCTAAACCATCCTGAAGAAATATAAGTCTTCCAGACTCTATAATATATCTCTCTAGATACAGATTTACGAGCCTGTCACATAGTATCAATCACAGAGTCAGAGAAACCTCTTTGACCAAGAATCAAGCGTTCAAACTCCACACCTTAAAATTAAGGTTTTGAGATCCTGATGGAAAAAAGAACCTTGAGACAGAAAGACTGGTCTTAACGGAAGAGTCCACAGCTGGCAAGAGGCCATCCGGACAAGATCCGCATACCAAAACCTGTGAGGCCATGCTGGAGCTAACAGCAGGACAAACGAGCATTCCTTTAGAATATTAGAGAATACCCTTGGAAGAAGAACTAGAGGCGGAAAGATATAGGCAGGATGACACTTGTAAGGAAGAGATAATGCATCCACTGCCTCCGCCCGAGGATCCCTGGATCCGGACAGATACCAGGGAAGTTTCTTGTTTAGATGAGAAGCCATCAGATCTATTTCTGAGAGTTCCCACATTTGAACAATCTGAGGAAATACCTCTGGGTGAAGACCATTCGCCCAGGTGCAACGTTTGGCGACTGAGATAATCCGCTTTCCAATTGTCCATACCTGGGATTTGAACCGCAGAGATTAGACAGGAGCTGGATTCCGCCCAAACCAAAATTCGAGATACTTCTTTCATAGCCAGAGGACTGTGAGTCCCTCCTTGATGATTGATGTATGCCACAGTTGTGACATTGTCTATCTGAAAACAAATGAACAACTCTCTCTTCAGAAGAGGCCAAGACTGAAGAGCTCTGAAATTGCACGGAGTTCCAAAATATTGATCGGAAATCTCACCTCCTGAGATTCCCAAACCCCTTGTGCCGTCAGATACCCCCACACAGCTCCCCAACCTGTAAGACTTGCATCTGTTGAGATTATAGTCCAGGTCGGAAGAACAAAGAAGCCCTCTGAACTAAACGATGGTGATCTGTCCACCATGTCAGAGAGTGTCGTATAATCGGTTTAAAGATATTAAGTGAGATATCTTTGAGTAATCCCTGCACCATTGGTTCAGCATACAGAGCTGAAGAGGTCGCATGTGAAAACGAGCAAAGGAGATCGCATCTGATGCGGCAGTCCTAAGACCTAAAATTTCCATGCATAAGGCTACCAAAGGGAATGATTGTGACTGAAGGTTTTGACAAGCTGATATCAATGTTAAACTTCTCTTGTCTGACAAGGACAGAGTCATAGACACTGAATCTATTCTAGAAACCTAAAAAGGTTACACTTGTCTGAGGAATCAATGAACTGATTGGTAAATTGATCCTCCAACCATGAACTTGAAGAAACAACACAAGTCGATTCGTATGAGATTCTTCGAAAATGAGAAGACTGAGCAAGTACCCAGATATTGTCCAATAAGGTAATACCGAAAAACCCTGTTCTCTGATTACAGAAAGAAGGGCACCGAGAACCTTTGAAAAAAATTCTTGGAACTGAGGCTAGGCCAAACGGTAGAGCCACAAAACTGGTAATGCTTGTCTAAAAAGAGAATCTCAGACACTAAAAGTGATCTGGATGAATCGGAATATGTAGATACACATCCTGTAAATCTATTGTAGACATATAATGCCCTTGCTAAACAAAAGGCAGGACAGTCCTACAGTAACCATCTTGAATGTTGGTATCCTTACATAACGATTCAATATTGATAGATCCGGAACTGGTCTGAAGGAATTGACCTTCTTTGGTACAATGAAGAGATAAAATAAAACCCCAGCCCCTGTTCCAGAACTGGAACTGGCATAATTACTCCAGCCAAGTCTAGATCTGAAACACATTTCAGAAATGCTGAGCCTTTGCTGTGTTAACTGGGACACGGGAAAGAAAAAAATCTCTTAGCAGGAGGCCTTAACTGAAGCCAATTCTGTACCTTTCTGAAACAATGTTCTGAAACCAGAAATTGAGAACGGAATTGATCAAAATTTCTTTGAAGAAAACGTAATCTGCCCCATACCAGCTGAGCTGGAATAAGGTCCGCACCTTCATGGGTACTTAGGAGCTGGCTATAGGTTTTCTAAAAGGCTTGGATATATTCCAAACTGGAAATAGTTTCCAAACTGATACCGCTCCTGAGAATGAAGGATCAGGCTTTTGTTCCTTATTGTGAGGAAAGGAACGAAATGATTATTAGACCTAAATTTACCATAGATTTTTTATCCTTTGGAAAAAAAGTTCCCTTCCTTCCAGAAACAGTTGAAATAATAATTTATTACCCTGGAAAGAAAGGGAAAGCAAAGTTGACTTAGAAGACATATCAGTATTCCAAGTTTAATCCATAAAGCTTTTCTAGCTAAAATAGCTAGAGACATATACCTGACATCAACTCTAATGATATCAAAAGATGGTATCACCAATAAAATTATTAGCATGTTATAGAATAATAATAATGCTATAAAATTATGATCTGTTACTTGTTGCGCTAAAGCTTCTAACCAAAAAGTTGAAGCTGCAGCAACATCCGCTAAAAATATAGCAAGTCTAAGAAGATTACCTGAACATAAGTAAGCTTTTCTTAGAAAGGATTCAATTTTCCTATCTAAAGGATCCTTAAATGAATTACTATCTGCCGTAGGAATAGTAGCACATTTAGCAGGAGTAGAGACAGCCCCATAACCTTAGGGATTTTGTCCCAAAAAAACTCTAATCTGTCAGATGGCACAGGATATAATTGCTTAAACGTTTAGAAGGAGTAAAAGAATTACCCAAATTATTCCATTCCCTGGAAATTACTTCAGAAATAGCATCAGGGAGATTAAACACTTCTGGAATAACTACAGGAGATTTAAAAACCTTATTTAAACATTTAGATTTAGAATCAAGAGGACCAGAATCCTCTATTTCTAATGCAATTAATACTTCTTTAAATAAAGAACGAATAAATTCCATCTTGAACAAATACAAAGATTTATCAGCATCAACCTCTGAGACAGAAACCTCTGAACCAGAAGAACCATTATCAGTATCAGAATGATGATGTTCATTTAAAAATTCATCTGAAAAAAGAGAAGTTTTAAAAGACTTTTATGTAAACTAGAAGGAGAAATAACAGACATAGCCTTCTTAATGGATTTAAAAAATAAAATCTCTTATGTTTATCAGGAACACTCTGAAAATTAGATGTTGACGGAACAGCAACAGGTAATGTAACAGTACTAAAGGAAATTTTATCTGCATTAATAAGTTTGTCATGACATGCAATACAAACAACAGCTGGAGAAACAGATACCAAAAATTATAGCAGATACACTTAGCTTGGTAGCTCCAGCAGTAGACAGCGATTTTCCTGTAGTATCTTCTGACTCAGATGCAACGTGAGACATCTTGCAATATGTAAGAGAAAAAACAACATATAAAGCAAAATTGATCAAATTCCTTAAATGACAGTTTCAGGAATGGGAAAAAATGCCAAAGAACAAGCTTCTAGCAACCAGAAGCACTGAAAAAATAAGACTTAAATAATGTGGAGACAAAAGCGACGCCCTTATTTTTTAGCGCCAAATAAGACGCCCACATTATTTGGCGCCTAAATGCTTTTGGCGCCAAAAATGACGCCACATCCGGAACGCCGACATTTTTGGTGCAAAATAACGTCAAAAAATGACGCAACTTCCGGCGACACGTATGACGCCGGAAACGGAAAAGAATTTTTGCGCCAAAAAAGTCCGCGCCAAGAATGACGCAATAAAATGAAGCATTTTCAGCCCCCGCGAGCCTAACAGCCCACAGGAAAAAAAGAGTCAAATTTTTGAAGGTAAGAAAAAATGATTAATTCAAATGCATTATCCCAAATATGAAACTGACTGTCTGAAAAATAAGGAAAGTTGAACATTCTGAGTCAAGGCAAATAAATGTTTGAATACATATATTTAGAACTTTATAAACAAAGTGCCCAACCATAGCTTAGAGTGTCACAGAAAATAAGATTTACTTACCCCAGGACACTCATCTACATGTTGTAGAAAGCCAAACCAGTACTGAAACGAGAATCAGCAGAGGTAATGGTATATATAAGAGTATATCGTCGATCTGAAAAGGGAGATAAGAGATGAATCTCTACGACCGATAACAGAGAACCTATGAAATAGACCCTGTAGAAGGAGATCACTGCATTCAAATAGGCAATACTCTCCTCACATCCCTCTGACATTCACTGCACGCTGAGAGGAAAACCGGGCTCCAACTTGCTGCGGAGCGCATATCAACGTAGAATCTAGCACAAACTTACTTCACCACCTCCATCGGAGGCAAAGTTTGTAAAAACTGAATTGTGGGTGTGGTGAGGGGTGTATTTATAGGCATTTTAAGGTTTGGGAAACTTTGCCCCTCCTGGTAGGAATGTATATCCCATACGTCACTAGCTCATGGACTCTTGCTAATTACATGAAAGAAAAGCTAAATATGGGTGCACAATGCAGGGCAGCGGCTTCTAAGGCTAATACGATACTAGCATGTATTAAAAGAGGCATCTACTCCCTTTCTCTCCCTTCCCTCATGCCCCACCTCCCAGCAGCAGTTCTTCTGGTTATTTCCACCCCCCATCACCACGAAATGTCCACCAGATGATTCCCGCTTTAAAATTTAAGAATTTTCACACTGCATATCTTAGTCGATTACAACTATGTAGCATTTGATTTCTGCCTTATATGACCCATATTGAGAATCTTTGAGTCCGAGAACTATGTCTCCTGATGAGTACCAGTTTCCAGATCCCATGAGTGGATCTACTTTACATTGTTGACGCTTGCATGCTCTGTTATTTAACTACACAAATGAGGCATCACTAAGGTCAATACCATGTTCCCATTACTGTTCAGTGTATTTATGTTTGAAATGAGGAATTACTGTCATGTACTACTGTCTGAGATATTGTCCTTTATGCCGTGTTTGTACTCTGACTTGTTTTATTGCCTCAATAAAAATATTTTATATAATAAAAAAAAAAGAGGCATCTACTATATCAGTGTTTTTCAACCAGTGTGCTGTGGCACACTGGTGTGCCGTGAGAAATCCTCAGGTGTGCCGCGGCAGACTGACAACAGTGTGACATATTTTTTAAATTTTGCTTGTTTTTTATTCTGAGCCGTTTTTTTTATTTTGAGTGAGATGATGACTGAGGGTAACAGTGTAGTGGCAGCTCGCTCCCCCAACCCGTGTTCACACTTGGAAGGAACCCCCACCCACCACAACACGTGTCTAGGGCCGGCTCTACACAACGCAACACTTCAATCCCCCATGAATGCTGGCGCAGCTTTGCTCCTCCTCCAGAACAGTTCCAGCCAGCGGGGGTGTCCCTCTTTCAAATTTTGAAATATTGGGAGGTATGTGACAGGCTCATCAGGCATCATTTACAACCATGACATATTGACATTCATTCACAGACAATCATTATGATTGTTTGTGAATGAATGTCAAAGGCCCCTTTATAACAAAGTATGGCGGACCTGATCCGCGCCAGACCTCACTGAATACGGAGAGCAATACTCTTGTGAGCTGCTGGTGCAATGCCGCCCCCTGCAGACTCGCGGCCAATGGGCCGCCAGCAGGGGGGTGTCAATCAACCCGATCGTACTCGATCTGGTTGAATTGCGGCGGTCTGTCTGCCTGCTCAGAGCAGGCGGACAGGTTATGGAGCAGCGGTCTTTAGACCTGCAGGCTCGCCAGAAACACGGGGCCTCAAGCTCTATCTGGAGCTTGATAGATATGCCCCAATATGTCATTTATAGTTTGTAGGAGGCATGACAGCACAGTACAGTGTGTGTGTGTGTATATATATATATATATATATACTGTATTAGGCTACAATGTGTGATTTTGTAAAATTTTGGCATGGTGGTGTGCCGCAGGATTTTTTAATGTAAAAAAGTGTGCCACGGCAAAAAAAAGGTTGAAAATCACTGTACTATATTACTATGCTTATCTGATAAATTATTTTCTTTCTTGGCAGTGTGAGTCCACAAACCCATCCTGTATTAGTGTAGTGGTGGCAGTCTCGGCACCTCTTTACCCCTTGTATCTCTCTAATTTTCCTTATCCTTGGCTTGAACTACTGAGAGGGTAGGGGAAGTGGGAGTGATATTTAATGTGCTGTTTGGGGTGTCTTTGCCTCCTGCTGGTGGCCAGGTGCAGTATTTCCCATAGGTTATGAATGGATTTCATGGACTCTCACTGCCATAAAATAAAATAATTTATAAGGTAAATATAAATTATATTTGTTGCGATACCCATATATTTGTGCATGCATTGTGATTATGCTTTAAATATGGCGTTTGCGTAATATACTTTACAAACACTGTTTACTTGTTTGCAGTGGTTTTAAATAAATTTGTAGCATGTTTGATGCTCAATGTTGAGTCTCTCCTTTTTAATTTATAAAACACCCTTAGTGCTTGTTTTCTTGTTTTTAAAGAGTCAGTGTATTATATTGTTGTAAGCATTGTATTATCAGATCTCAAATAGAACTGGCAAATAGAGCTTAATGAACTTTACACTGTGGTTAAAGTGACATAAAACCCATATTTCTCATATCATGATTTAATTAAAGCATGCAGTTTTACTCAACCTTAAATTGAAACGTTATTATCTAATCTGCTTCATTCTCTTGATATCCTTTGTTGCAAAGCATATCTAAATAGGTTCAGCAGCTTGTTGGCTGCACAGATGTCTCGTGTGATTGGCTCATCCATGTGCATTGCTATTTTAACCACAAAGGATAGCTGAAGAAAGAAGGAAAAATAAATAATTTAATTGTTTAATATTGCATTATATATCTGAATCAGATATGAAACTTTTGTTTTCATGACCCTTTAAAAACATAATTTATGTAAGAATTTACCTGATAAATTCATTTCTTTCACATTGGAAAGAGTCCATGAGCTAGTGACATATGGGATATACAATCCTACCAGGAAGGGCAAAGTTTCCCAAACCTCAAATGCCTATAAATACACCCCTCACCACACCCACAATTCAGTTTAACGAATAGCCAAGTAGTGGAGTGATAAAGAAAGGAGTAAAAAGCATCAACAAAGGAATTTGGAAATAATTGTGCTTTATACAAAAAAAAACATAATTTATGTAAGAACTTACCTGATAAATTCATTTCTTTCATATTGGCAAGAGTCCATGAGCTAGTGACATATGGGATATACAATCCTACCAGGAGGGGCAAAGTCTCCCAAACCTCAAAATGCCTATAAATACACCCCTCACCACACCCACAATTCAGTTTAACGAATAGCCAAGCAGTGGGGTGATAAAGAAAGGAGTAGAAAGCATCAACAAAGGAAATTTGGAAATAATTGTGCTTTATACAAAAAATCATAACCACCATAAAAAGGGTGGGCCTCATGGACTCTTGCCAATATGAAATAAATGAATTTATCAGGTAAGTTCTTACATAAATTATGTTTTCTTTCATGTAATTGGCAAGAGTCCATGAGCTAGTGACATATGGGATATCAATACCCAAGATGTGGATCTCCACTCAAGAGTCACTAGAGAGGGAGGGAATAAAATAAAAACAGCCATAATCTGCTGAAAAAAATTAATCCACAACCCAAAAATATAAGTTTATTTCATTTGAACTTTTCTACCAAAAACTGCTTCCGAAGAAGCAAATACATCAAAACGGTAGAATTTAGTAAATGACTGCAAAGAGGACCAAGTTGCCGCTTTACAAATCTGATCGACTGAAGCTTCATTCTTAAAAGCCCACAAAGTGGAGACTGATCTAGTAGAATGAGCTGTAATTCTCTGAGGCGGGCCTGACCCGACTCCAGATAAGCTTGATGAATCAAAAGTTTCAACCAAGAAGCCAAGGAAATAGCAGAAGCCTTCTGACCTTTCCTAGGACCAGAAATATAAAACAAATAGACTGGAAGTCTTCCTGAAATCTTTAGTAGCTTCCACATAATATTTCAAAGCTCTTACCACATCCAAAGAATGTAAGGAACTTTCCAAAGAATTCTTAGGATTAGGACACAAGGAAGGGACAACAATTTCTCTACTAATGTTGATAGAATTCACAACCTTAGGTAAAAATTAAAAAGAAGTCTGCAAAACTGCCTTATCCTGATGAAAAAATCAGAAAAGGAGACTCACAAGAAAGAGCAGATAGCTCAGAAACTCTTCTAGCAGAAGAGATGGCCAAAAAGAACAACACTTTCCAAGAAAGTAGATAAATGTCCAAATAATACATAGGCTCAAAATGGAGGAGCCTGTAAAGCCCTCAAAACCAAATTAAGACTCCAAGGAGGAGAGATTGATTTAATGACAGGCTTAATACTAACTAAAGCCTGTACAAAACAGTGAATATTAGGAAGTTTAGCAATCTTTCTGTGATTAAAACAGAAAGAGCAGAGATTTGTCCCTTCAAGGAACTTGCAGACAAACCCCTATCCAAACCATCCTGAATAAACTGTAAAATTCTTGCAACTCTAAAAGAATGCTAAGAGAACTTATGAGAAGAACACCATGAAATGTAAGTCTTCCAAACTCGATAATAAATCTTTCTAAACAGATTTACGAGCTTGTAACATAGTATTAATCGCTGAGTCAGAGAAACCTCTATGACTTAGCACTAAGCGATCAATTTCCATACCTTCAAATTTAATGATTTGAGAACCTGATGGAAAAACGGACCTTGAGATAGTAGGTCCGGCCTTAACGGAAGTGGCAAAGGTTGGCAGCTGCACATCTGAACAAGACCCGCATACCAAAACCTGTGATGCCATGCTGAAGCACCAGCAACACAAACGATTGTTCCATGATGATTTTGGAAATCACTCTTGGAAGAAGAACTTGAGGCAGGAAAATATAAGCAGGTTGATAACACCAAGGAAGTGTCAGCGCACCCACTGCTTCCGCCTGAAAATCCCTGGACCTAGACAGGCATCTGGGAAGTCTCTTGTTTAGATGAGAGGCCATCAGATCTATCTCTAGAAGACCCCATATCTGAACAATCTGAGAAAACCCATCTGGATGGAGGGACCACTCCCCCGGATGTAAAGTCTGACGGCTGAGATAATCCGCCTCCCAATGTCTATACCTGGGATATGCACCGCAGAATTTAGACAGGAGCAGGATTCCGCCCAAGCAAGTATCCAAGATACTTCTTTCATAGCTTGTGGACTGTGAGTCCCACCCTGCTGATTGACAAATGCCACTGTCTGTGATATTGTTTGTTTGAAAATAAATTAACGGTTCTCTCTTCAACAGAGGCCAAAACTGAAGAGCTCTGAGAACTGCATGGAGTTCTAAAATATTGAATGGTAATCTCGCCTCTTGAGATTTCCAAACCCCTTGTGCTGTCAGAGATCCCCAAACAGCTCCCCAACCTGAAAGACTTGCATCTGTAGTGATCGTAGTCCAGGTTAGCTGAACAAAGACGCCCCTTGAACTAAACGCTGGTGATTTAACCACCACGTCAGAGAGTGTCAAACATTGGGATTTAAGGATATTAATTGTGATATATTTGTATAATACCTGCACCATGGATTCAGCAAACAAAGCTGGAGAGGTCTCATGTGAAAATGAGCAAAGGGAATCACGTCCGATGCTGCAGTCATGAAACCTAAATTTTCTATGCACATAACCACTGAAGGAAATGACTGAGACTGAAGGCGCAGACAGGCTGCAACCACTTTCAAACGTCTCTTGTCTGTTAGAGACAGAGTCATGGACACTGAATCTATCTGGAAACCTTAAAAAGGTGACCCTTGTCTAAGGAATCAAGAAACTTTTTGGTAAATTTATCCTCCAACCATGTTTTCAAAGAAACAACACTAGTTGATTCATGTGAGATTCTGCAGAACGTAAAGACTGAGCTAGTACCAAGATATCGTCCAAATAAGGAAACACCACAATACCCTGCTCTCTGGTTTCCATAAAGCAGGGCACCTAGAACCTTTAAAAAAGATTCTTTGAGCGGTTGCTAGTCCAAATGGAAGAGCAACGAATTTGTAATTCTTGTCTAGAAAAGAGAATCTCAGGAACTGATAATGATCTGAATGAATCGAAATATGAAGGTATACATTCTGCAAGTCCATTGTGGACCTAAAAAGTCTTTGCTGAATAAAAGGCAGAACAGTCCTTAAAGTCACCATTTGAAAGTTGGTACTCTTACATAACGATTCAAAATTTTCAGATCCAGAATTGGTCTGAATTAAATTTCCTTCTTTAGGACAATGAATAGATTTGAATAAAACCCCAGACCTTGTTCCTGAAAAGGAACTGGCATGACTACCCCTGAAATCCAGGTCTGAAACACACTTCAGGAAAGCCTGAGCTTTAACTGGATTAACTGGGATGCGTGAGAGAAAAAAAATCTTCTCACAGGAGGATTTACTCAGAATCCTATTCGATACCCCTGAGAGACAATACTCTGAAACCATTGATTTTGGACAGAATTTATCCAAACATCCTTGAAAAAAACCTTAATCTGCCCCCTACCAGCTGAGCTGGAATAAGAGTCGCACCTTCATGCGGACTTAAGGGCTGGCTTTTGGTTTCTTAAATGGGTTGGATTTATTCCAATTAATTAAGTTTTCCAAGTGCAAACAGATTCCATAGGGAAGGAATAGGTTTTTGTTCCTTATTTGAAAAAAAGAACGAAAATGATTAGAAGCTCTATATTTACCCTTAGGTCTCTTATTACCTTGGAAAGAAAGATATAGCAATCTAGACTTAAAAAGTCATATCAGCATTCCAAGATTTAAGCCTCAAACTCCTCTTGCTAAAAATAGCTAAAGCCATAGATCTAACATCAAACTTGATGATATCAAAAAATGGCATTAGAACTGATTAGTATGTTGCAGTAAGCGAACAATGCTAGATAAATCAGAATCCAATTCTTGTTGCGCTAATTCTCCAACAAAAATGTTGATGCAGCTGCAACATGAGCCAAAGAAATTTAAGGCCTGAGACGACCTGAATATAAATAAGCTTTCCTTAGATAAGATTCAAGTTTCCTATCTAAAGGAACTTAAGTACTATCTTCTAAAGGAATAAAGGTACGTTCAGCAAGAGTAGAAATAGCCCCATCTACTTTGAGGATCTTTTCCCAAAACTTTATAGAAATTGCTGGTAAAAGGATACAATTTTTAAACCTTGAAGAAGGAATAAAAGAAGTACCCGGCTTATTCCATTCCTTAGAAATCATATCAGAAATAGCATCAGGAACAGGAAAAAACCTCTGGGGTAACCACAGGAGGTTTAAAAACATAATATACTAGTTCTAATATCAAGAGGACTAGTTTCCACAATATCCAAAATAATTAACACTTCTTTAACAAAGAACGAAAATACTTAATTTTAAATAAATAAATAGATTTGTTAGTGTCAATATCTGAGGAAGGATCTTCTGAATCAGATAGATCCTCATCAGAGGAGGATAATTCATTATGTTGTTGGTCATTTGAAATTTCATCAACCTTATGAGAAGTTTTAATAGACCTTTATATTAATTAGAAGGCAGAATAGCAGACAAAGCCTTCTGAATAAAATCAATAACAAATTCTTTAAATTTCATAGGTATAACATGTACATTAAAAGTTGAATAAACAACAACAGGCAATGTACTATTTACTGATGGACACAATATCTGCATGTAAAAGTTTATCATGATAACCAATACAAATGACATTCGGAAATATAATGCACTTAACTTTAGTAGAACCGACATCAGGCAGCAAAGTTCCAACAGATACTTATGAGGCAGGATCAGATTTAGAAATCTTGCAAAATGTAAAATAAAAAACAACATATAAAGCAAAATTGTCAATTTCCTTATATGACAGTTTAAGGAATGGGAAAAAAAATGCAAATAGCATAGCCCTCTGACATAGAAAAAGGCAAGAGGCAAATAGCAATGGGGTATTAAATTAATGAAAAAATTTGGCGGCAAGAATGACGTACAACGTAACTGAAATTTTTTTGGCGCCAACAACATCCGGAAATGACACACTCGCGTCACTTACGACGCAACCATGTGTAAAGACTCGGCGTCAACTACAACACCGGAAATGACGAACTCACGTCAACGAACGTACTTTCGCGCCAACAATGATGAAATAAAGTCTAGCATTTGGCGCACCCGCGGGCCTAATACTGCCCACAAACTGCAAGAAAAATGTAGTCAATTTTGAAAAAAGACTAAACCCCAGGTAAGAAAAATATTTCTAAAAAACATAATTTATGTAAGAACTTACCTGATAAATTCATTTCTTTCATATTAGCAAGAGTCCATGAGCTAGTGACGTATGGGATATACATTCCTACCAGGAGGGGCAAAGTTTCCCAAACCTCAAAATGCCTATAAATACACCCCTCACCACACCCACAAATCAGTTTAACGCATAGCCAAGAAGTGGGGTGATAAGACAAAAGTGCGAAAGCATAAAAAATAAGGAATTGGAAAAATTGTGCTTTATACAAAAAATCATAACCACCACAAAAAGGGTGGGCCTCATGGACTCTTGCTAATATGAAAGAAATGAATTTATCAGGTAAGTTCTTACATAAATTATGTTTTCTTTCATGTAATTAGCAAGAGTCCATGAGCTAGTGACGTATGGGATAATGACTACCCAAGATGTGGATCTTCCACGCAAGAGTCACTAGAGAGGGAGGGATAAAATAAAGACAGCCAATTCCGCTGAAAATAATCCACACCCAAAACAAAGTTTAAATCTTATAATGAAAAAAACTGAAATTATAAGCAGAAGAATCAAACTGAAACAGCTGCCTGAAGTACTTTTCTACCAAAAACTGCTTTAAAACTATGCAAAGAAGACCAAGTTGCTGCTTTGCAAATCTGATCAACCGAAGCTTCATTCCTAAACGCCCAGGAAGTAGAAACTGACCTAGTAGAATGAGCTGTAATCCTTTGAGGTGGAGATTTACCCGACTCGACATAAGCATGATGAATTAAAGATTTCAACCAAGATGCCAAAGAAATGACAGAGGCCTTCTGACCTTTCCTAGAACCGGAAAAGATAACAAATAGACTAGAAGTCTTTCGGAAATTTTTAGTAGCTTCAACATAATATTTCAAAGCTCTAACTACATCCAAAGAATGCAATGATCTCTCCTTAGAATTCTTAGGATTAGGACACAATGAAGGAACCACAATTTCTCTACTAATGTTGTTAGAATTCACAACCTTAGGTAAAAATTCAAAAGAAGTTCGCAACACCGCCTTATCCTGATGAAAAAACATAATTTATGTAAGAACTTACCTGATAAATTCATTTCTTTCATATTAGCAAGAGTCCATGAGCTAGTGACGTATGGGATATACATTCCTACCAGGAGGGGCAAAGTTTCCCAAACCTTAAAATGCCTATAAATACACCCCTCACCACACCCACAATTCAGTTTAACGAATAGCCAAGAAGTGGGGTGATAAGAAAAAAGTGCGAAAGCATATAAAATAAGGAATTGGAATAATTGTGCTTTATACAAAAAAATCATAACCACCACAAAAAAGGGCGGGCCTCATGGACTCTTGCTAATATGAAAGAAATGAATTTATCAGGTAAGTTCTTACATAAATTATGTTTTCTTTCATGTAATTAGCAAGAGTCCATGAGCTAGTGACGTATGGGATAATGACTACCCAAGATGTGGATCTTTCCACACAAGAGTCACTAGAGAGGGAGGGATAAAATAAAGACAGCCAATTCCTGCTGAAAATAATCCACACCCAAAATAAAGTTTAATGAAAAACATAAGCAGAAGATTCAAACTGAAACCGCTGCCTGAAGTACTTTTCTACCAAAAACTGCTTCAGAAGAAGAAAATACAACAAAATGGTAGAATTTGGTAAAAGTATGCAAAGAGAACCAAGTTGCCACTTTGCAAATCTGATCAACCGAAGCTTCATTCCTAAACGCCCAGGAAGTAGAAACTGACCTAGTAGAATGAGCTGTAATCCTATGAGGCGGAGTCTTACCCGACTCAAAATAGGCAAGATGAAATAAAGATTTCAACCAAGATGCCAAAGAAATGGCAGAAGTTTTCTGGCCTTTCTAAAACCGGAAAAGATAACAAATAAACCAGAAGTCTTTCGGAAAGACTTAATAGCTTCAACATAATATTTCAAAGCTCTAATAACATCCAAAGAATGCAACGATTTCTCCTTAGAATTCTTAGGATTAGGACATAATGAAGGAACCACAATGTTTCTACTAATGTTGTTGGAATTCACAACTTAGGTAAAAATTCAAAAGAAGTTCGCAACACCGCCTTATCCTGATGAAAAATCAGAAAAGGAGACTCACAAGAAAGAGCAGATAATTCAGAAACTCTTCTGGCAGAAGAGATGGCCAAAAGGAACAAAACTTTCCAAGAAAGTAATTTAATATCCAATGAATGCATAGGTTCAAATGGAGGAGCTTAAAGAGCCCCCAGAACCAAATTCAAACTCCAAGGAGGAGAAATTGACTTAATGACAGGCTTTATACGAACCAAAGCTTGTACAAAACAATGAATATCAGGAAGAATAGCAATCTTTCTGTGAAAAAGAACAGAAAGAGCAGAGATTTGACCTTTCAAGGAACTTGCGGACAAACCCTTATCTAAACCATCCTGAAGAAATTGTAATATTCTTGGTATTCTAAAAGAATGCCAAGAAAAATGATGAGAAAGACACCAAGAAATATAAGTCTTCCAGACTCTATAATATATCTCTCTGGATACAGATTTACGAGCCTGTAACATAGTATTAATCACAGAGTCAGAGAAACCTCTTTGACCAAGAATCAAGCGTTCAATCTCCATACCTTTAAATTTAAGGATTTCAGATCCTGATGGAAAAAAGGACCTTGAGACAAAAGGTCTGGTCTTAACGGAAGAGTCCACGGTTGGCAAGAGGCCATCCGGACAAGATCCTCATACCAAAACCTGTGAGGCCATGCCGGAGCTACCAGCAGAACAAACGAGCATTCCTTCAGAATCTTGGAGATTACTCTTGGAAGAAGAACTAGAGGCGGAAAGATATAGGCAGGATGATACTTCCAAGGAAGTGAAAATGCATCCACTGCCTCCGCCTGAGGATCCCGGGATCTGGATAGATACCTGGGAAGTTTCTTGTTTAGATGAGAAGCCATCAGATCTATTTCTGGAAGTTCCCACATTTGAACAATCTGAAGAAATACCTCTGGTTGAAGAGACCATTCGCCCGGATGCAACGTTTGGCGACTGAGATAATCCGCTTTCCAATTGTCCATACCTGGGATATAAACCGCAGAGATTAGACAGGAGCTGGATTCCGCCCAAACCAAAATTCGAGATACTTCTTTCATAGCCAGAGGACTGTGAGTCCCTCCTTGATGATTGATGTATGCCACAGTTGTGACATTGTCTTATCTGAAAACAAATGAACAACTCTCTCTTCGGAAGAGGCCAAGACTGAAGAGCTCTGAAAATTGCACGGAGTTCCAAAATATTGATCGGAAATCTCACCTCCTGAGATTCCCAAACCCCTTGTGCCGTCAGATACCCCCACACAGCTCCCCAACCTGTAAAACTAGCATCTGTTGAGATTATAGTCCAGGTCGGAAGAACAAGAAGCCCCCTGAACTAAACGATGGTGATCTGTCCACCATGTCAGAGAGTGTCGTAAAATCGGTTTAAAGATATAAATTGAGATATCTTTGAGTAATCCCTGCACCATTGGTTCAGCATACAGAGCTGAAGAGGTCGCATGTGAAAACAAGCAAAGGAGATCGCATCTGATGCGGCAGTCCTAAGACCCAACATTTCCATGCATAAGGCTACCAAAGGGAATGATTGTGACTGAAGGTTTTGACAAGCTGATATCAATGTTAAACTTCTCTTGTCTGACAAGGACAGAGTCATAGACACTGAATTTATCTAGAAACCTAAAAAGGTTACCCTTGTCTGAGGAATCAATGAACTGATTGGTAAATTGATCCTCCAACCATGAACTTGAAGAAACAACACAAGTCGATTCGTATGAGATTCTACGAAAATGAGAAGACTGAGCAAGTACCAAGATATCGTCCAAATAAGGAAATACCAAAACCCTATTCTCTGATTACAGAAAGAAGGGCACCGAGAACCTTTGAAAAAAATTCTTGGAACTGAGGCTAGGCCAAACGGTAGAGCCACAAAACTGGTAATGCTTGTCTAAAAAGAGAATCTCAGACACTAAAAGTAATCTGGATGAATCGGAATATGCAGATACACATCCTGTAAATCTATTGTAGACATATAATGCCCTTGCTAAACAAAAGGCAGGATAGTCCTACAGTAACCATCTTGAATGTTGGTATCCTAACATAACGATTCAATAATGATAGATCCAGAACTGGTCTGAAGGAATTGACCTTCTTTGGTACAATGAAGAGATAAAATAAAACCCCAGCCCCTGTTCCAGAACTGGAACTGGCATAAATACTCCAGCCAACTCTAGATCTGAAACACATTTCAGAAATGCTGAGCCTTGCTGTGTTAACTGGGACACGGGAAAGAAAAGAATCTCTTAGCAGGAGGCCTTAACTTGAAGCCAATTCTGTACCTTTCTGAAACAATGTTTCTGAAACCAGAGATTAAGAACGGAATTGATCCAAATTTCTTTGAAGAAAACGTAATCTGCCCCATACCAGCTGAGCTGGAATAAGGGCCGCACCTTCATAGGTACTTAGGAGCTGGCTATAGGTTTCTATAAAGCTCGGATATATTCCAAACTGAAAATAGTTTCCAAACTGATACCGCTCCTGAGGATGAAGGATCAGGCTTTTGTTCCTTGTTGTGAGGAAAGGAACGAAATGATTATTTACCCTGGAAAGAAAGGGAAAGCAAAGTTGACTTAGAAGACATGTCAGCATTCCAAGTTTAATCCATAAAGCTTTTCTAGCTAAAATAGCTAGAGACATATACCTGACATCAACTCTAATGATATCAAAAGATGGTATCACCAATAAAATTATTAGCATGTTATAGAATAATAATAATGCTATAAAATTATGATCTGTTACTTGTTGCGCTAAAGCTTCTAACCAAAAAGTTGAAGCTGCAGCAACATCCGCTAAAAATATAGCAGGTCTAAGAAGATTACCTGAACATAAGTAAGCTTTTCTTAGAAAGGATTCAATTTTCCTATCTAAAGGATCCTTAAATGAAGTACTATCTGCCATAGGAATAGTAGTACATTAGCAGGAGTAGAGACAGCCCCATAACCTTAGGGATTTTTGTCCCAAAAAACTCTAATCTGTCAGATGGCACAGGATATAATTTGCTTAAACGTCTAGAAGGAGTAAATAAATTACCCAAATTATTCCATTCCCTGGAAATTACTTCAGAAATAGCATCAGGGAGATAAAACACTTCTGGAATAACTACCTTATTTAAACGTTTACATTTAGTATCAAGAGGACCAGAATCCTCTATTTCTAATGCAAATAACACTTCTTTAAGTAAAGAACGAATAAATTCCATCTTGAACAAATACAAAGATTTATCAGCATCAAAATGATGATGTTCATTTAAAAATTCATCTGAAAAAAAGAGAAGTTTTAAAAGACTTTTATGTATACTAGAAGGAGAAATAACAGACATAGCCTTCTTAATGGATTTAAAATAAATAAAATCTCTTATGTTATCAGGAACACTCTGAAAATTAGATGTTGACGGAACAGCAACAGGTAATGTAACAGTACTAAAGGAAATTTTATCTGCATTAATAAGTTTGACATGACATGCAATACAAATAACAGCTGGAGAAACAGATACCAAAAGTTTATAGCAGACTTAGCTTGGTAGCTCCAGCACTGTGCAGTGATTTTCCTGTAGTAACTTCTGACTCAGTTGCAACGTGGAACATCTTGCAATATGTAAAAGAAAAAAAACAACATATAAAGCAAAATTGATCAAATTCCTTAAATGACAGTTTCAGGAA
The DNA here is from genome assembly GCF_027579735.1 of Bombina bombina. Lineage (NCBI taxonomy): Eukaryota > Metazoa > Chordata > Amphibia > Anura > Bombinatoridae > Bombina > Bombina bombina. Next base: position 860,524,574 of record NC_069500.1, read on the forward strand.
TGGGAAAAAAATGCCAGTGAACAAGCTTCTAGCAACCAGAAGCAATAAATAATGAGACTTAAATAATGTGGAGACAAAAATGACGCCCAAATTTTTTAGCGCCAAAAAAGACGCCCACATTATTTGGCGCCTAAATGCTTTTGGCGCCAAAAATGACGCCACATCCGGAACGCCGACATTTTTGGCGCAAAATAACGTCAAAGAATGACGCAACTTCCGGCGACACGTATGACGCCGGAAACGGAAATAGAATTTTTGCGCCAAAAAAGTCCGCGCCAAGAATGACGCAATAAAATGAAGCATTTTCAGCCCCCGCGAGCCTAACAGCCCACAGGGAAAAAGTCAAATTTTAAGGTAAAATATGTTAAATTAAAATGCATTATCCCAAATATGAAACTGACTGTCTGAAAATAAGGAAAGTTGAACATTCTGAGTCAAGGCAAATAAATGTTTGAATACATATATTTAGAACTTTATAAACAAAGTGCCCAACCATAGCTAGGAGTGTCACAGAAAATAAGACTTACTTACCCCAGGACACTCATCTACATATAGCAGATAGCCAAACCAGTACTGAAACGAGAATCAGCAGAGGTAATGGTATATATAAGAGTATATCGTCGATCTGAAAAGGGAGGTAAGAGATGAATCTCTACGACCGATAACAGAGAACCTATGAAATAGACCCCTTAGAAGGAGATCACTGCATTCAAATAGGCAATACTCTCCTCACATCCCTCTGACATTCACTGCACGCTGAGAGGAAAACCGGGCTCCAACTTGCTGCGGAGCGCATATCAACGTAGAATCTAGCACAAACTTACTTCACCACCTCCATCGGAGGCAAAGTTTGTAAAACTGAATTGTGGGTGTGGTGAGGGGTGTATTTATAGGCATTTTAAGGTTTGGGAAACTTTGCCCCTCCTGGTAGGAATGTATATCCCATACGTCACTAGCTCATGGACTCTTGCTAATTACATGAAAGAAATCAGAAAAGGAGACTCACAAGAAAGAGCAGATAATTCAGAAACTCTTCTAGCAGAAGAGATGGCCAAAAGAAACAAAACTTTCCAAGAAAGTAATTTAATGTCCAATGAATGCATAGGTTCAAACGGAGGAGCTTGAAGAGCCCCCAGAACCAAATTCAAACTCCAAGGAGGAGAAATTAACTTAATAACAGGTTTTATACGAACCAAAGCTTGTACAAAACAATGAATATCAGGAAGATTAGCAATCTTTCTGTGAAAAAGAACAGAAAGAGCAGAGATTTGACCTTTCAAGGAACTTGCAGACAAACCTTTATCCAAACCATCCTGAAGAAACTGTAAAATTCTCGGAATTCTAAAAGAATGCCAGGAAAAATGATGAGAAAGACACCAAGAAATGTAAGTCTTCCAGACTCGATAATATATCTTCCTAGATACAGATTTACGAGCCTGTAACATAGTATTAATCACAGAGTCAGAGAAACCTCTTTGACTAAGAATCAAGCGTTCAATCTCCATACCTTTAAATTTAAGGATTTGAGATCCTGATGGTAAAAAGGACTTTGCGACAGAAGGTCTGGTCTTAACGGAAGAGTCCACGGTTGGCAAGAGGCCATCCGGACAAGATCCGCATACCAAAACCTGTGAGGCCATGCTGGAGCCACCAGCAGAACAAACGAGCATTCCTTCAGAATCTTGGAGATTACTCTTGGAAGAAGAACTAGAGGCGGAAAGATATAGGCAGGATGATACTTCCAAGGAAGTGACAATGCATCCACTGCTTCCGCCTGAGGGTCCCTGGATCTGGACAGATACCTGGGAAGTTTCTTGTTTAGATGAGAAGCCATCAGATCTATTTCTGGAAGTCCCCACATTTGAACAATCTGAAGAAATACCTCTGGGTGAAGAGACCATTCGCCCGGATGTAACGTTTGGCGACTGAGATAATCCTCTTCCCAATTGTCTACACCTGGGATGTGAACCGCAGAGATTAGACAGGAGCTGGATTCCGCCCATACCAGTATTCGAGATACTTCTTTCATAGCCAGAGGACTGTGAGTCCCTCCTTGATGATTGATATATGCCACAGTTGTGACATTGTCTGTCTGAAAACAAATGAACGATTCTCTCTTTAGAAGAGGCCATGACTGAAGAGCTCTGAAAATTGCACGGAGTTCCAAAATATTGATTGGTAATCTCACCTCCTGAGATTCCCAAACCCCTTGTGCTGTCAGAGACCCCCAAACAGCTCCCCAACCTGTCAGACTTGCATCTGTTGAAATTACAGTCCAGGTCGGAAGAACAAAAGAAGCCCCCTGAACTAAACGATGGTGATCTGTCCACCACGACAGAGAGTGTCGAACAATCGGTTTTAAAGATATTAATTGAGATATCTTTGTGTAATCCCTGCACCACTGGTTCAGCATACATAGCTGAAGAGGTCGCATGTGAAAACGAGCAAAGGGGATCGCGTCCGATGCAGCAGTCATAAGACCTAGAATTTCCATGCATAAGGCTACCGAAGGGAATGATTGAGACTGAAGGTTTCGACAAGCTGAGATCAGTTTTAGACGTCTCTTGTCTGTCAGAGACAGAGTCATGGACACTGAATCTATCTGGAAACCTAAAAAGGCTACCCTTGTCTGAGGAATCAATGAACTTTTCGGTAAATTGATCCTCCAACCATGATCTCAAAGAAACAACACAAGTCGATTCGTATGAGATTCTGCTAAATGTGAAGACTGAGCAAGTACCAAGATATCGTCCAAATAAGGAAATACCACAATACCCTGTTCTCTGATTACAGACAGAAGGGCACCGAGAACATTTGTAAAAATTCTTGGAGCTGTTGCTAGGCCAAACGGCAGGGCCACAAACTGTGATGCTTGTCTAGGAAAGAGAATCTCAGAAACTGATAGTGATCTGGATGAATCGGAGTATGCAGATATGCATCCTGTAAATCTATTGTGGACATATAATGCCCTTGCTGAACAAAAGGCAGGATAGTCCTTATAGTTACCATTTTGAATGTTGGTATCCTTACATAACGATTCAATATTTTTAGATCCAGAACTGGTCTGAAGGCATTCTCCTTCTTTGGTACAATGAAGAGGTTCAAATAAAACCCCAGCCCCTGTTCCAGAACTGGAACTGGCAAAATTACTCCAGCCAACTCTAGATCTGAAACACATTTCAGAAATGCTTGAGCTTTCACTGGATTTACTGGGACACGGGAAAGAAAAAATCTCTTTGCAGGAGGCCTTATCTTGAAGCCAATTCTGTACCCTTCTGAAACAATGTTCTGAATCCAAAGATTGTGAATTGAATTGATCCAAATTTCTTTGAAAAATCGTAATCTGCCCCCTACCAGCTGAGCTGGAATGAGGGCCGCACCTTCATGTGGACTTGGGAGCTGGCTTAGTTTTTCTAAAAGGCTTGGATTTATTCCAGACTGGAGATGGTTTCCAAACTGATACCGCTCCTGTGGATGAAGGATCAGGCTTTTGTTCCTTATTGTGACGAAAGGAACGAAAACGATTATTAGACCTAAATTTACCTTTAGATTTTTTATCCTGTGGTAAAAAAGTTCCTTTCCCTCCAGTAACAGTTGAGATAATAGAATCCAACTGAGAACCAAATAATTTATTGCCCTGGAAAGAAAGGGAAAGCAAAGTTGACTTAGAAGACATATCAGCATTCCAAGTTTTAAGCCATAAAGCTCTTCTAGCTAAAATAGCTAGAGACATATACCTGACATCAACTCTAATGATATCAAAGATGGCATCACAAATAAAGTTATTAGCATGTTGAAGAAGATTAACAATGCTATGAGAATTATGATCTGTTACTTGTTGTGCTAAAGCTTCTAACCAAAAAGTTGAAGCTGCAGCAACATCCGCTAAAGATATAGCAGGTCTAAGAAGATTACCTGAACATAAGTAAGCTTTTCTTAGAAAGGATTCAATTTTCCTATCTAAAGGATCCTTAAAGGAAGTACTATCTGCCGTAGGAATAGTAGTACGTTTAGCAAGAGTAGAGATAGCCCCATCAACCTTAGGGATTTTGTCCCAAAACTCTAATCTGTCAGATGGCACAGGATATAATTGCTTAAAACGTTTAGAAGGAGTAAATGAATTACCCAAATTATTCCATTCCCTGGAAATTACTTCAGAAATAGCATCAGGGACAGGAAAAACTTCTGGAATAACTACAGGATATTTAAAAACCTTATTTAAACGTTTAGATTTAGTATCAAGAGGACCAGAATCCTCTATTTCTAATGCAATTAAGACTTCTTTAAGTAAAGAACGAATTAATTCCATTTTGAATAAATATGAAGATTTATCAGCATCAATCTCTGAAACAGAATCCTCTGAACCAGAGGAATCATTATCAGAATCAGAATGATGCTGTTCATTTAAAAATTCATCTGAAAAATGAGAAGTTTTAAAAGACCTTTTACGTTTACTAGAAGGAGGAATAACAGACATAGCTTTCTTAATGGATTTAGAAACAAAATCTCTTATGTTAACAGGAACAGGAGTATTAGATGTTGATGGAACAGCAACAGGTAATGTAACATTACTAAAGGAAATATTATCTGCATTAACACGTTTGTCATGACATTCATTACAAACAACAGCTGGAGGAACAGAAACCACAAGTTTACAGCAGATACACTTAACTTTGGTAGATCCAGCACCAGGCAGCGATTTTCCAGAAGTATCTTCTGACTCAGGGTCAATCTGGGACATCTTGCAATATGTAAAAGAAAAAACAACATATAAAGCAAAATTGATCAAATTCCTTAAATGACAGTTTCAGGAATGGGAAAAATGCCAGTGAACAAGCTTCTAGCAACCAGAAGCAATAAATAATGAGACTTAAATAATGTGGAGACAAAAGTGACGCCCAAATTTTTTAAGCGCCAAAAAAGACGCCCACATTATTTGGCGCCTAACTGCTTTTGGCGCCAAAAATGACGCCACATCCGGAACACCGACACTTTTGGCGCAAAAAAACGTCAAAAAAAATGACACAACTTCCGGCGACACGTATGACGCTGGAAACAGAAAAAAAAAATTTTGCGCCAAAAAAGTCCGCGCCAAGAATGACGCAATAAAATGAAGCATTTTCAGCCCCCGCGAGCCTAACAGCCCACAGGGAAAAAAGTCAAATTTTAAGGTAAGAAAAAAATTGATTTATTCATATGCATTATCCCAAATATGAAACTGACTGTCTGAAATAAGGATCGTTGAACATCCTGAGTCAAGGCAAATAAATGTTTGAATACATATATTTAGAACTTTATATAAAAGTGCCCAACCATAGCTTAGAGTGTCACAGAAAATAAGACTTACTTACCCCAGGACACTCATCTACATGTAGTAGAAAGCCAAACCAGTACTGAAACGAGAATCAGTAGAGGTAATGGTATATATAAGAGTATATCGTCGATCTAAAAAGGGAGGTAGGAGATGAATCTCTACGACCGATAACAGAGAACCTATGAAATAGATCCCCGTTAGGAAGACCATTGCATTCAATAGGTGATACTCCCTTCACATCCCTCTGACATTCGCTGTACTCTGAGAGGAATCGGGCTTCAAAATGCTGAGAAGCGCATGTCAACGTAGAAATCTTAGCACAAACTTACTTCACCACCTCCATAGGAGGCAAAGTTTGTAAAACTGAATTGTGGGTGTGGTGAGGGGTGTATTTATAGGCATTTGAGGTTTGGGAAACTTTGCCCCTCCTGGTAGGATTGTATATCCCATACGTCACTAGCTCATGGACTCTTACCAATTACATGAAAGAAAAATAGTTGGTGAGCTGATATATGTTCAGATTTTTACATGTTATTGCATCTATAACACATTTCAAATATGTTTTGTAAAACATTTAAGGCTATTGCAGTGAGCGGGTCATTCTTAAAAATAGCCTAAATATTGGCATTTGAGTTATACATAACATAGCTCAGAATCAATCACCTGATTTTACATTGAAAGAGATGTACCATGCTCACTTTTTAAAATAAAAACAATTTTGGTTTACTTTTCTGAAACAAAAAAAAAATAAGCAGCAAAACATGTTAACCTAAAATATTTAAAAGCTACATCATACAAATAAAATCTGCTGCTGATTCAAACAACCATTGCTGGCACATAAAGGATATATTCCTTTAAAAATACACTCTTGCTTTTATTAGCTTATTTCACTATTAAATTTATACACATATGATTTTAATAGGAAAAAAAAATGTATTCCACAGGTAAGAATCTTCTGGATAAAAATGACCACTCACAAGGCAAGAAATAGTACATTGAGAAAAAAAGGGAAGGTAAAGGGAGGCGCTTTGAGTGAAAGATATCAACACTAATATCATATATTTAACAATTTATTCAAACATTAAAATGATTCCAAATTATAAAAGGGACGTCTCCCTGGTAATTAAAAAGTTCTACACATAAACTTTAAATAAATTCCTAAAACAAAAGTGTGAATATTGCTAGGCTAGCATAATAATTTTTCTTAAGAGCAATTCTCAAGTAATATATATTACCAAAAGGTGCTGTTCTTAATGATTGGTTAAGTTAGGACCTTACGATTGCAGACAAATTGGATTAGAAACAATGTCTCTTATTAGCTCCTCACTCGTTACACTCTGTCAAAACAAGCAAGTTCACAATTCATATAGTAACACAAATATCAGCTGTGTATATATATAAGCTGTGTATATATATATATATATATATATATATATATATATATATATATATATATATATATATATGTTGCAAAAGCTGTTCTGGTCTGATGAAACCAAAGTTGAACTTTTTGGCCATAATTCCAAAAGATATGTTTGGTTCAAAAACAACACTGCATATCACCAAAAGAACACCATACCAACAGGGAAGCATGGTGGTGTCAGCATCAGGCTTATGTGTATATATATATATCAACACACACAGTATATATGTGTGTATATATATATATATATATATATATATATATATATATATATACACACACAGTATATATGTGTATATATATATATATATATATATATATATACACACACATACACACACACAGTATATATGTATATATATATATATTATATACACAGTATATATATATATATATATATATACACACAGTATATATGTATGTATGTATATATATATATACATACACACAGTATATATGTATGTGTATATATATATATATACATATATACGCACACACACAGTATATATATATATATATATATATATATATACATAATACAATATATATGTGTATATATATATATATATATATATATATATACACACACACACACATACACACAGTATATATATATATATATATATATACATACACAGTATATATATATATAATATACACACAGTATATATATATATATATAATATACACACCAAGGGAACAGGTACTTGTTTATCGTGTAAGAATATGCTGAACAAAGCTGTTACAATCAAGATATATATGGTATTGTGAAGTTGCCATTTTATGATATCTTGCTGAAATTGATACAAGTTACAATCCTGCATTGAGAGTGTTGTGAATATTGGTGCCGCACCTGCATTAACGTTGATTTCCATTCTGCTGCATTACAAAATATGCTACTAAGTGGCATTATGATTTATAATTTCAAATATACCGGAGTACCAACGGACTAACCTATGAACTCTTATCTACAACCCGGGTTGTGAATTAATAGCTCTGACATTTGGGGGTAATGCTTATAACACATTGTATTGCTGTGATGCTTATATAAACAGAATTATTCACGCACTTTAGAGAGTATGTTTCTTATTTTTATATATTGTAATTTTGACCCATACTGAATCCAGAGACTAGTACTAAACTGTTCATTACATAGTTTGTTGCTGGATAAATAAGGGTACTTTTTCTCTCTTTCTATTTAAAAAAAAAAAAAAAAAATATATATATATATATATATATATATACACAGTGGATATAAAAAGTCTACACACCCCTGTTAAAATGTCAGGTTTCTGTGATGTAACAAAATGAGACAAAGATACATAATTTCAGAACTTTTTCCACCTTTAATGTGACCTATAAACTGTACAACTCAATTGAAAAACAAATCTTTTAGGTAAAGGGAAATAAAACTAAAATAATATGGTTGCATAAGTGTGAACACCCTTAAACTAATACTTTATTGAAGCACCTTTTGATTTTATTACAGCACTCAGTCTTTTTGGGTATGAGTTTTTCAGCATGGCACATCTTGACTTGGCAAGATTTGCCCACTCTTCTTTGCAAAAACATTCTAGATCTGTCAGAATGGGAGGGTATCTCCTGTGCACAGCCCTCTTCAGATCACCCCACAGATTTTGAATTGGATTCAGGTCTGGGCTCTGGCTGGGCCATCCCAAAACTTTAATCTTCTTCTGGTGAAGCCATTCCTTTGTTGATTTGGATGTATGCTTTGGGTCGTTGTCATGCTGAAAGATAAAGTTCCTCTTCATGTTCAGCTTTCTAGCAGAAGCCTGAAGGTTTTGTGCCAATATTGTCTGGTATTTGGAACTGTTCATTATTCCCTCTACCTTGACAAAGGCCCCAGTTCCAGCTGAAGAAAAACAGCCCCAAAGCATGATGCTGACACCACAATGCTTCCCTGTGGGTATGGTGTTCTTTTGGTGATATGAAGTGTTGTTTTTGAACCAAACATATCTTTTGGAATTATGGCCAAAAAGTTCAACTTTGGTTTCATCAGACCAGAACAGCTTTTGCAACATGCTTTTGGGAAACTTCAGATGTGTTTTTGCAAAATTTTGCCGGGCTTGGATGTTTTTTATTGTAAGAAAAGGCTTCCATCTTGCCACTCTACCCCATAGCCCAGACATATGAAGAATACGGGCGATTGTTGTCACATGTACCACACAGCCAGTACTTGCCAGATATTCCTGCAGCTCCTTTAATGTTGCTGTAGGCCTCTTGGCAGCCTCCCAGACCAGTTTTCTTCTTGTCTTTTCATCAATTTTGGAGGGACATCCAGTTCTTGGTAATGTCACTGTCGCACCATATTTTCTTTACTTGATGATGACTGTCTTCACTGTGTTCCATGGTATATCTAATGCCTTGGAAATTCTTTTGTACCCTTCTCCTGACTGATACCTTTTAACAATGAGATCCCTCTGATGCTTTAGAAGCTCTCTGCGGACAATGGCTTTTACAGTAGTATGCGACTAACAAAATGTCAGGAAAGACCTACTAGAACAGCTGAACTTTATTTGGGGTTAATAAGATGTACTTTAAATGATGACAGGTGTGTACTGTAATTGTTTTCTTCAAAAATTCTTGTGATCTCTGAATCATGGCTAACTGCAAAAATACCTGACTCTGCCATTGCAATTCATGGGTATTCATGCCATAGAATTGACAGAGCAAAGAGAGGAGGCAGCATTGTAATTTATGTTGACAATTCCACAAAGTTCACCCCCATACAAAAATCTAGCTCTCCTGCCACCTTTGATTTCCTTTCTGGCAAAATTGAGATCCCTTGCAGTAAATCAATCATTGTTGCAGGAATCTACCGCCCACCTAGCTCCCCTGTGCATTCCATTTCAGACATAGCACAGCTCCTTAGTGAATCCATAGCTCAAAACCCAAAAAGTGAAATTTTGGTTTTTGGAGATTTTAACATTGATTGGCGGAATCCAAAAAATAACAGTTGTCGCTCGCTGTTTAAATCTTTGCAGCTAACGCAATTAATGTCCTCCCCAACTCGCATAAACATCAAAAGCCATAATCATACCCTGCTCGACTGGATTCTCTCCACTTCTCCTTACCGAATCCAGGAGGCAGGTGTTCTCCCTAACAATTTCAATGACCACTGCTTAGTGTACTGCGTGCGCAAAATAAAGGCTACTAAATCCTCTCCCAAGGTTAAAATCACCAGGTCCTTCAAATATTTTAATATTCAATCATTTCTAAATGACATCAAGAACCTCCCCTGGCACAGATTAAACCTAATCCCAGATCTAGACTCTGCAGTTGAATTCTTTCAGTCTGAACTCCTACAAGTTTGGAATTTACATGCCCTGCTGCGTAAGGTGAGAGTAAAAGGAGCACACTTGAATTGGATCACAGCTGACCTCATTCAAATGTACCAATTTCGGGATTCATTGTGGTCAAAGTTCAAGCATACTGGCTCTATGAATGATCACTGTGTATATAGACAATGGCGAAATATATGCACTAAACAAACAAAATTGGCTAAGGCACAATATTTCTGTGAAAATCTGAACAATAACATATCTAACCCTAGAAAGTTTTGGAAACTCTTAAATAACTTACAAAATCCACCAATCCACTCCCAACCCTCCACTGTCAATGTGGATAACCAAAACCTGCAACTCCCCTTAGAAGTAGCAAATGCCTTTAACAATTATTTTGTCGGATGCTCCACCACCCTGATTGACAAACTAATAAATGGCACGCATCCTGAAGCTACAAATGTGGGTCAGGCCCCACTAAAACAGCAAAGACCCAATATAGAGAAGTTCAATTTTAGACCGGTACCCATCAATGTCGTTAAGAAACACCTTAATAATCTAACAATGAAAAACCAGTCTGGACCTGATCAAATACCAGCAATGCTGTTGAAGCTCAGTGCGCCAGCAATTGCTAAGCCTGTCGCAACCCTAATTAACGAATCCTTGGTGTCTGGATACATACATAAACTCTGGAAAACTGCAAGAGTAGTGCCTATTCATAAAAGTGGGGAGTTAACGTTGGTTTGTAACTATCGCCCTATATCATTGCTCCCAGTATTGTAAAAAATCTTAGAAAAATGCGTCCATACGCAATTATGCGAGTATTACCAACTTTCTAACTATCTGACCCCTGATCAATCAGGTTTTAGACCGAATCACTCCACTACAACTGCCCTCCTAAAAGTTTGCAACGACATCCAAACTGGCATGGAACAAGGAGACCTAACTGGAGCTATTTTCCTTGATTTTGCTAAGGCTTTTGACACAGTGGACCACGACATACTACTGCTCAAACTAAAAAACTCTGGTATTGCTGATCGTCCATTAACCTGGTTTAGATCATATGTATCAGATCGATCACAATATGTCTCTGTTTCTAACAGTGACTCCCTCCCTCTCCCAGTCACGTGTGGTGTTCCCCAAGGTTCCATTCTCGGCCCTCTACTATTCACATCCTATATAATAATTGGCCAAGTATGTTTGTCAGATGCAGTCATGCGCAGTAGAGACTGCACGTGACAAACATACCTGGCCTTGATCAGTGTCAGCTTGGAGCGAGAGTAACAGCTGTGAGAAGCGGCCGCGCGCTACATGGGAGGTGAGGCAAGTGACAGCGGGCGTGTGCGAGGTACAGCGAGGACAGTAACAGAATGGGAGGTGAGGTGAGTGACAGCGGGCGTGCGCAAGGTACAGCGAGGCCAGTAACAGCGTGGGAGGTGAGGTGAGTGACAGCAGGCGTGCGCGAGGTACACAGCATACAAGCTGAACAGCTGTGAGGTCTGGGGATTGCGAGGCAAGCTGATAGAAACAGCCTGTGGCACGAGATAGGGAGCGCGAGGGAGCGCAAGCTACTCAATATAAAAAGTGAGGTGTGGTAGCCAAGCGCTAAGATATTCCCTTGTGCTGAGTACAAATAAAGGGTCTAACCAACCCCCAAAAGGAAAGAACAGGTAATAATGGAATATGTACAGCGCCAGTAAAGGCTAAGGGATAAATATAAACACTAAAAACGAAATATACCTGCTAAGGCTGAACAAGAATTTATTACAATTCAACAGTATTGGTACCAATAGATAAAATGAGTAAAAAACAGTTATTAAAACAGTTGTTAAAAACAATGGTAAGGTGGAGTGTTGTGCTGATACACTCACAAAGTGCAAATAGCAATTGGATCCAAGGGGTGGAAAACTAAAATGGTGAAATCCACATTTGCTTGTGGATACACAAATAAACAAATTGTGTAAGCAACATAAAAATGTATGCGACTTAAATGTGCAACATGATAGTGCAAATGTTGTGCAACATAAGTGAGAGTAATTGTGATCACTATGTGTATAAAAGATAAGGAAAAAACGATTCACATCAAAAATGCAAAAAATCACAATAGATATAATATATTAAAAAGTCCCAATGACACTGCAGTGCAAAAAATAACAATAAATCACATGTGAATAACTGCCATTGAGTGGCAAATGTGGAAAAAGGGTGGTATACCCAAGGCAAAAAAGAGGAAATCCAGTGAAAAAACAAAAATGAAAATAAAAATCAAAAACCAGATACAAAAATGATGTTCAACAAAAGATAAAAAAGAACAAAAAAGAACAAAAAGAGTATTGTAATCCAAAAAACAGTAAATTAAAAGGAAATCACATGAAGGAACCTGGAATCCTGAGGGGAAGAGTTCCCAGGCGAATCCTAACAACGGTCAGGTCTTAGTCCAATGTCCTAGAGATGTCCCTGTAAAAAAAGGAGTACCATAGCGTAACAAGTCCTCAAAGTGGTTAAAATACTTGGAATAATGCTTACCAACAGGTCTACGCGTTTCGGCCCCAAAATAAGGCCTTTATCAAGTCTTGATAAAGGCCTTATTTTGGGGCCGAAACGCGTAGACCTGTTGGTAAGCATTATTCCAAGTATTTTAACCACTTTGAGGACTTGTTACGCTATGGTACTCCTTTTTTTACAGGGACATCTCTAGGACATTGGACTAAGACCTGACCGTTGTTAGGATTCGCCTGGGAACTCTTCCCCTCAGGATTCCAGGTTCCTTCATGTGATTTCCTTTTAATTTACTGTTTTTTGGATTACAATACTCTTTTTGTTCTTTTTTGTTCTTTTTTATCTTTTGTTGAACATCATTTTTGTATCTGGTTTTTGATTTTTATTTTCATTTTTGTTTTTTCACTGGATTTCCTCTTTTTTGCCTTGGGTATACCACCCTTTTTCCACATTTGCCACTCAATGGCAGTTATTCACATGTGATTTATTGTTATTTTTTGCACTGCAGTGTCATTGGGACTTTTTAATATATTATATCTATTGTGATTTTTTGCATTTTTGATGTGAATCGTTTTTTCCTTATCTTTTATACACATAGTGATCACAATTACTCTCACTTATGTTGCACAACATTTGCACTATCATGTTGCACATTTAAGTCGCATACATTTTTATGTTGCTTACACAATTTGTTTATTTGTGTATCCACAAGCAAATGTGGATTTCACCATTTTAGTTTTCCACCCCTTGGATCCAATTGCTATTTGCACTTTGTGAGTGTATCAGCACAACACTCCACCTTACCATTGTTTTTAACAACTGTTTTAATAACTGTTTTTTACTCATTTTATCTATTGGTACCAATACTGTTGAATTGTAATAAATTCTTGTTCAGCCTTAGCAGGTATATTTCGTTTTTAGTGTTTATATTTATCCCTTAGCCTTTACTGGCGCTGTACATATTCCATTATTACCTACTCAATATAAAAGGCACTGAGCTTCACATTTAAAAAAAAACTGTGCCATTCTGTGTATAGTGCCTAATGTAGTTAGAGCTAAGTCTGTGGAGGATATTGCCTAACATAGTTAAGTCTGTGTATAGTGCCTAACATAGAGTTAAAAGCACTGAGCTTCACATTTAAAAAAAAACTGTGCCATTCTGTGGAGAGTGCCTAATGTAGTTAGAGCTAAGTCTGTGGAGGATATTGCCTAACATAGTTAAGTCTGTGTATAGTGCCTAACATAGAGTTAAGTCTGTGGATAGTGCCTAACATAGTTTAAAAAAAAAAACCTTTGCACTAGAACTGAACAGAGTTAAGTCTGTGGATAGTGCCTAACATAGTTAGAGTTAAGTCTGTGGATATTGCCTAACATATTTAGAGTTAAGTCTGTGGATAGTGCCTAACATATTTAGAGTTAAGTCTGTGGATAGTGCCTAACATAGTTAGAGTTACGTCTGTGGATAGTGCCTAACATAGTTAGATTTAAGTCTGTGGATAGTGCCTAACATAGAGTTAAGTCTGTGGATAGTGCCTAACATAGTTAGAGTTAAGTCTGTGGATAGTGCCTAACATAGAGTTAAGTCTGTGGATAGTGTGTAACACAGTTTAAAAAAAAAAAACTGTGCAATAGAACTGAAAAGAGTTAACTTTGTGGATAGTGCATACGACTACTGACAGAGCCAAATAGTGCCTAAGACTACTGACAGAGCCTAAGTGCATATATTAAAAAAATAAAGTGTAAATAAGACTGCAACAAATAAAGCACATTACACTATTTTAAAAATTAAAAATAAGTGCCTAAAAAAAAAAAAGAGTACATTGCACTGCATTAATAAAAATACACAAAAAAGTGTCTAAAACAGAGTGCCTAAGAGAACCTAAAAAAAATAAAAAACATTAGACTGCCTAAAAAAAACAAAAAACATAAGACTGCCTAAAATTAAAAAAATACATAAGACTGCCTAAAATTAAAAAAAATACATAAGACTGCCTAAAAAAAAAGACATAAAAAAAAACTATAAGACTACATAAAAAAACAAAAAAAAACTTTAGACTGCCTAAAAAAAAGAGAGTACATTATACTGCCTAAAACAAGAGTGCCTAAAAAAGAGTACATTAGACTGCCTAAAAAAGACTACATAAGAGTGTCTAAAACAAAAAAAGAGTGCCTAAAAAATAGCACATACGACTGTTTAAAAAAAAAAAAAAAGTGACTAAAACAAAAAAAGTACATAAGACTGCCTAAAACAAAAAAGAGTGCCTAAAAAAAGAGTACATTATACTGCCTAAAATAAGACTACATAAGAGTGCCTAAAACAAATAGAGTACAAAAAAAACCCATAAGACTGCCTAAAAAAAAAGACTACATAAGATTGCCTAAAATTAAAAAAATACATAAGACTGAATAAAATTTAAAAAAAAGAGTGCTTAAAAAGAGTACATTAGACTGCCTAAAAAATACATAAGACTGTCTAAAACAAAGAGTGCCAAAAAGAGTACATTAGAGTGCCTAAAATAAGACTACATAAGAGTGCCTAAAACAAAAAAAGAGTGCAGAAAAAAAGAGAACTTTAGACTGCCTAAAAAAGTACAAAAGACTGCTTAAAGAAAAATAGTGCCTAAAAAAAGAGTACTTAAGACTGCCTTATTAAAAAAAGATTACATAAGACTGCTTCAAGAAAAAGAGTGACTTAAAAAATACATGAGTACCTAAAACATAAAAAAGAGTGCCTAAGAAAAAAGGAGTACATTAGACTGATTTAAAAAAATACATAAGTGTCTAAAACATAAAAGAGTGCCTAATTAAAAAAGTACATTAGACTGCCTAAAAAAAACACTACATATGAGTGTCTAAAACAAAAAAGTGCCTTAAAAAAGCACATAAGACTGTTTAAAACAAAAAAGAGTGCATAAGATTGCCTAAAAAAAAAAAAAGCACAGAAGACTGTCTAAAAAAAAAAAAAAAAAAGAGTACATAAAACTGCCTATAACAAAACAAAAAAGTGCATAAGACTACCTAAAAAGAGATTCCATAAGACTGCATAAAACAAAAACAAAAAACAATACTGCCTAAAACAAATAAAAGGCCAAATAAATAGATTGTTAAAAAATAATAAAAGGACAAATAAAGAGTGCCTAAAAAAAATAAAGAGGGCACACAAATAAAAACTTTAAAACAAACAAACTAAAATATAACAAAAAAAAAATAGTCTCAAATTATAAAGAGACTGTGTTAGACAGAAATAAAAGTGTGATACAAAGAGCCTGCAAAACAAAAGCAGATAAAAGTGCAAAACCACAAAATGCCTCCTAAGAGAATTTTAACACCTGAAGATGCAGAAAACGTTAAACGCAGAAGAAATGAAGGTCTTCGTATAAGTCGGACACATATGACTGAACAACAAAGGGCAAGTCAACGTAATAAGAATACTGCAAACAAGCGAATTTCAAGAGCCAATATGACAGTTCAGGAAAAAGATCTCCAACGAGATATGCAACGATCACGTTCTGCTGCCCGTAGAAAAAATATGACCGACGCTGAAAAAGCTCTTGAAAGGGTAAACAATTGTGAATGTATAAAAAATATTCGCAAAAACATCACTAATCAAGATAACACAACGTACAACCATTCACTATTTATTGAAGACAATGTACAGATGCACACATGTGGTCAACTTAACGTTTTGTGCAACTTCTGCATGGCTAAGCATTTTCTAGAGGAACAACCAAGTGATAAGCTCTTTAATAAATGTTGCAATAAAGGCAAAATCACATTACCTGATATACGAATTTCACCACTGATCCAACAACTAATGACCGGACATCACACACATTCAAAGAATTTTATGCAAAATATCCGTTCAATCAATAGTGCATTGGCTTTTGCATCAATGGGAGCAAACATTGCACCACCTCCAGGATATGGACCATATTGCTTCAGAATAAATGGACAAATCTATCACCGATCTGGTGCCTTGCATCCAGAAAATGATGATCAACGAAAATTTGCACAGCTATACATTTTAAGTCCTGAGGAAGCTGCAGACCAAAGAGCAGCGCTAAAAGAAAATTCGGGTGTCACGTTGAGCTTTTGAGGGAGTTAAGTTCATATTTGTCTCAGTGTAACCCTTTCGCAGAGGCATGTAAAATGCTCTATGAGGTAGAGCAAGAATGCATCCATGAAGCCTCTTTAAATGGAGTTCAACCTTCTGAAGTTTCAATGTTAATTCTTCAAGACAGAACATCAGATTGCCGAAGATATAACGCACAAAAAGTTAATGAGGTTGCTGTTATTTTCCAAAATACTGATGGTGAACCACCTCTTCTTATTCATTGCCGCTCTATAGATAAAACAAAAAAAAAACAGAAAGAATAAGTGTCTTAGATCCTAATCTTGAACCATTGCTGTATCCTTTGTTATTCCCATATGGTGACCAAAGTTGGGGTTCAAATATCGCTCTTAACTACAGGCCAACATCAATTAATAATGTAGAAAGAAGAACAACCACCAATCCGAGGATAAGAGTTAGTCAAATGAAATACTATTCGTACAGGATTTCAATAAGGGATCAATTTAATCCCTTCCTTAGTGCCGGCAAGTTAACACAGCAGTACTTTGTTGATGCTTATGTCAAAACTGAGGCTAATAGACTCAACTATATCCGTCAAAATCAATCTAAACTTCGCATTGAAAAATATACAGGATTAATGGATTATATTCAAAGTGAAGCTGCTGCACAGGGCTTAATGCCTGGAAAAGCTGTTGTTTTGCCTTCATCCTTTCAGGGAAGTCCCCGAAATATGGCCCAAAACTATCATGATGCTATGGCCATTGTCAGAAAATATGGAAAACCTGATTACTTCATCACCATGACCTGCAACCCTAAATGGCCTGAGATAGTCGAAAATGTGTTAGAAGGTCAAGCAGTGGAGTTCAGACCAGATTTGGTTGCAAGAGTTTTTAACCTCAAATTAAATTCTCTTTTGCATGATATCTTGAACAAACATGTTCTTGGAAGTCCTTGCGCAAAAGTGCATGTTATAGAGTTCCAAAAAAGAGGTCTACCACATGCTCATATCCTCTTAATATTGAAAGCTGAAGACAAGCCAAATGATGCTGAAACCATTGACAAATATATATCAGCCGAAATTCCAGATGAACACCTTTATCCCCGGCTACATGCTATTGTAATAAAGCATATGATAAACGGTCCCTGTGGGGAACATAATTTAAATTCTCTGTGCATGGTGGGTGGCAACTGCAGCAAAAATTTTCCTAAATAATTTCAAGAACAAACTTTACTTAATGTTGATGGATATCCTCGATACCGGAGGCGAAAAAATGAGACCACAGAAATTGTCAATGGGAGAAAAATTGACAATTCTTGGGTAATTCCATATAGCCCATACTTCTGCTTGAAATACAATTGCCATATAAATGTTGAGAGTTGTGTTTCTATCAAAAGTGTTAAATATCTCTTCAAATATGTATACAAAGGTTATGATTGTGCAAATATTTCCATTAAGGAACATGCCACACTACAGCATGATGAAATACAACATTTTTTAGATTCAAGATATGTCAGTGCTCCTGAAGCTGTTTGGAGATTGTATGGTTTTCTGATGCACCATCAAACACATACAATAATAAGACTTCAAGTTCATCTTCCAGGTGAACAAGATGTATATTTTTATAATGATAACATACAATTAGCTGCAGAGAAGGCCCAAGACAGGGATACCACTTTGACAGCATACTTCAAGTTGAATGATGAGACTCATGCTGCACGGGCATTTTATTACTCTGACATTCCTCAACATTATCAGGCCCATTTATCAAGCTCCGTATGGAGCTTGAAGGGCCGTGTTTCTGGCGAGTCTTCAGACTCGCCAGAAACACAAGTTATGAAGCAGCGGTCTAAAGACCGCTGCTCCATAACCCTGTCCGCCTGCTCTGAGCAGGCGGACAGAAATCGCCGGAAATCAACCCGATCGAATACGATCGGGTTGATTGACACCTACCTGCTGGCGGCCGATTGGCCGCGAGTCAGCAGGGGGCGGCGTTGCACCAGCAGCTCTTGTGAGCTGCTGGTGCAATGTTAAATGCGGAGAGGGTATTGCTCTCCGCATTTAGCGAGGTCTTGCGGACCTGATCCGCAGTGTCGGATCAGGTCCGCAAGCCCTTTGATAAATGGGCCCCTATGTATTTGATGTAAAAACCCGTAAGTGGAATCCAAGACAAAGAGGAGCAGATACAACAATTGGCCGATTGTACTATGTTAATCTTTCATCGGATTTAGAGAGATTTTGTTTGAGGTTACTACTCCTGCACGTAAAAGGAGCAAAATCCTTTAGGGACCTACGCACTGTTAATGGACAAGTTTGTCACACATTCAAAGAAGCTGCCCAAAAGCTTCCAAATTAATATGCCACGATTGTATCATATCTGAAATTTTTGGAAAAAGACTTCTTCCATCTGATCTTCCAAATTTTTCAAAAAAGGCAATTTTGTGTACAAAAAATGCTCATGTTGATCAAATCAATGAGCATGTATTAAATATACTCGATGGTGATGAAAAAACATACCTAAGTTCAGATTCAATTGACGATCAGACAGATGAAGATACTCAAAACTATCCCATAGAATTTCTGAATGAATTAACTCCATCAGGAATGCCTCTTCATAAGCTAAAAATTAAATTGGGAAGTATTATTATGTTGCTTAGAAATCTTAACACAAAAAGAGGTCTGTGCAATGGAACAAGATTAATAGTTAAAGATCTTAAGCCCAATCTAATAATTGCAGAGGTGCTCACAGGAACAGCTCAAAACCAGATGGTTTTTATCCCACGAATAGATTTAGCCCCTGACAATACTGAACTACCATTCATTTTACGAAGGAGACAGTTTCCAATCAAACTTGGTTTTGCAATGACCATTAACAAATCACAAGGTCAAACATTAGACAAAGTTGAGCCAGTGTTCAGTCATGGACAACTTTATGTTGCATTGTCTCGAGTTCGAACATCATCTGATGTAAAAATTAAGATACTACAAGGTTCCAAGCAAGGAAAAATGTTACCAAACAGTGATACCATTTTTACAAAAAACATTGTTTTTAAAGAAATATACTTTAAATAAATAGGGTTTTGTCTGTTTATTTAGTTACATGTATTTATGAATTAATTATAGCAATATTCTTCATGTACATTTTTAAACTTTATTTTATTTTAATTCACTTTATATTAAAATAAGATCTCATGTCTATTTTAATTTTTATAAGTTTTCTTTTTAATAAAGAATAACATAACAATTTAAGCTTTAACACTAGTTATTTATAAATGATTTGCCTTATGTCTGCAAATCCTCAACTGTACACATGTACGCAGACGACACGGTAATCTATGCAAACAAATCTGATCTGTCGCAGCTTGAGGCAGTACTCCAAGACCAGTTCACAGAGGTAGAAAAGTGGATCTCAAAAAACAAACTCTTCCTAAACACTGACAAAACTGTCAAAATGATCTTTGGAACTGGGCCTAAATTACACAAATTACAAAATTCCCATCTACGCATCAAAACAAAATCCAATTGCATGCTAACCGCAGTCCACTCTTTCATTTCAAATACTTGGGTATGTTCTTAGACCCTAATCTATCTTTTGGCCTCCACATAGAAAAACTTGCATCTAAACTTTATTATTATTATTATTATTATTATTCTTTATTTATAAAGCGCCAACAGATTCCGCAGCGCTGTCCATGGGTACAAAGATAAAAGTACAGTACAATACAATATATAAGACACCAAAGTTTAACAAAACAAATACAGGGGGAATTGAGGGCCCTGTTCCCGTGGGAACTTACAATCTAGATGGTAGAAGGGTGAGAAACAGGAGGTGGGGACTGCAAAGGTGAGAATGATGTTAGTGTGGAGTTAGATGGGGCAGCAGTTAGGCAGGTAGAATTAATTTTTTCCTGATTTAGAGATAGGCTTCCATGAACAGAAAGGTCTTTAGGGAGCACTTAAAGGAGGAAAGGTTAGGGGAAAGTTTAACAGCTCTGGGAACTGCATTCCAGATGGTTGGTGCTGCACGAGAGAAGTCCTGTAGCCTGGCATGGGAGGAGGTGATGGTAGAAGATGCAAGGAGCAGGTCATTGTTGGATCTTACGGGGCGGGCTGGGGTATATTTCTTGATGAGTGAGGACAGGTAGGGGGGGGGGCTACGTTGGTAAGGGCTTTGTAGGTCAGGATGAGAATTTTGAATTTAATTCTGCTGTGGATGGGTAGCCAGTGAAGGGACTCGCAGAGAGGTGCAGCAGATACAGAGCGTCGGGAGAGGTGGATTAGCCTAGCAGAGGCATTTAGGATGGATTGAAGAGGGGAGAGGCGGGAGAGAGGGAAGCCAGTTAGTAGGTTATTACAGTAGTCAAGTCGGGAGATTACCAGGGAGTGGATTAGCTGTTTAGTAGTTTCAGCACTCAGAAATGGACGGATTTTGGAGATATTGCGTAGATGGTTGCGACAGGAGGAAGAGAGCAATTGGATGTGGGGAATGAAGGACAGATTGGAGTCAAGTGTAACTCCTAGGACACGGACTTGGGATGATGGGGAGATAGTGGTATCACCAACAGTGATTGAAAAGTTAGGAACCGGGGTAGAATTAGAGGGGGGGATTAGAAGGAGCTCAGTCTTGGACATATTGATTTTTAGGTGGTGAGAGGCCATTCAAGAAGAAATGCCAGATAAGCAGACACCGATGTGAGCAAGGACAGAAGGAGAGAGTGAAGGGGCGGATAGGTAGATCTGGGTATCATCAGCATAG
Organism: Bombina bombina; assembly: GCF_027579735.1. Taxonomy (NCBI): domain Eukaryota; kingdom Metazoa; phylum Chordata; class Amphibia; order Anura; family Bombinatoridae; genus Bombina; species Bombina bombina. The sequence goes on from NC_069500.1 coordinate 860,545,938, forward strand.
AGGTGGTAGTTTAAGCCATAGCTACTGATAAGTTTTCCCAGTGAGGATGTATAAATAGAGAATAGTAGGGGACCCAGAACAGAGCCTTGAGGTACTCCAACAGACAGAGGCAATGGAGAGGAGTTGCCACCAGCAAAGGAGACAGAAAATGACCTATTAGAGAGATAAGAGTGGATCCAGGAAAGGGCTGTGTCAGAGAGGCCAAAGGAGCTGAGAGTCCGTAGGAGAAGGGGATGGTCAACTGTGTCAAAGGCAGCAGACAGATCAAGTAAGATAAGTATTGAGTAGTGGCCATTTTTTTTAGCAGAAAGAAGATCATTAGTAACTTTGGTGAGGGCAGTCTCAGTTGAGTGTTGGGAACAGAAGCCAGATTGTAAGGGGTCAAGCAGTGAGTTGGAGGACAAGCAGTGGGTTAAGCGATCGAAGACTAGTTTTTCCAGGACTTTTGAAGCTAGCGGAAGCAGTGATATGGGGCGGTAGTTTGCAGGAGAATTGGGGTCGAGGGAGGGTTTTTTGAGGATGGGGGTGACCTTTGCATGTTTGAAGGAAGATGGGAATGAACCGGTAGTAAGGGATAGGTTAAATATGTGAGTAAGAGCTGGAGTGAGGGTAGAAGACAGAGACGGTATTAGATGTGAAGGGATAGGGTCAAGTGGGCAGATAGTGAGGTGTGAGGAAGACAATAGGGAACTCACTTCATTCTCAGAGGTAGGGGGGAAGGTGCTGAGAGGGGTGGAGGGAGTTGCCGGGGGCGGAGATGGAAGGTTGCAGACTTGTGTTGGGATATTATTTCGGATAGTAATTGTTTTGTTGAAAAAGTAGTCTGCCAGGTCTTGAGCACTAAAGGCAGATGAAGGGGGTGGTGAAGGTGGGTAAAGGAGAGAGTTGAAAATGGAGAAGAGACGTTTGGGGTTTGTGGAGTGAGTAGATATAAGAGAAGAGACGTAGGTTTGCTTGGCTAAGTGAAGGGCAGAGGAGTAAGAATAAAGAATGAACTTATAGTGAAGGAAATCTGATTCAGAGCGGGATTTCCTCCAGGCACGTTCAGCAGCACGGGAGCATTTTTGCAGGTAGCGTGTTTGGTTGGAGTGCCAGGGTTGGAGCTGACGACGTGGGGTTTTGCGTATTTGGGGAGGAGCGAAAGTGTCCAGTGCTGAGGAGAGAGTATTGTTATAGTGGATTGTAGCAAGGTCAGGGCAGGATATTGTGGAAGTGTGGGGGAGGTGTTTTTGAATAAGGCTGGAGAGTTGTAGAGGATCCACAGTGTGCAGATTTCTACAGGTGCGGGGGTGAGGGGGAGAAGTAGGTTTAGCCTGTATATTAAGCTTAAAGGTGAGCAGATGGTGGTCTGAGATGGGAAATGGGAGACAGGTGGCGTCAGAGGGAGAGCAGAGGTAGGAGAATACTAGATCAATAGAGTGTCCGTCGCGGTGAGTAGGGAATATGGTGGATTGTGAGAGACCAAAGGAGTTTGTGAGTGAGAGAAGTTTAGAGGCAGCAGGGGCAGATGGGTTATCAATGGGGATGTTGAAGTCCCCCAGGATTAAAGCAGGTGTATTTGTAGAGAGAAAGTGAGAAAGCCAGGCAGCGAGGTTATCAAGGAATTGGGAGGTTGGTCCAGGGGGGCGATAGATAACTGCCACCCTGAGAGAGAGGGGGGATAATAGTCGGATGCAGTGAACTTCAAAGGAGGAAAAGGAGAGAGATGGATGAGGCTGCAGGTGCTGAAAGGAGCAGGAGGGGGAGAGTAAGATTCCAACACCGCCACCATGTCTATCACCTGGCCTAGGTGTGTGGCTAAAGTGGAAACCACCGTGCGTGAGAGCAGCAATGGAAGCAGTGTCAGAAGATGATAACCAGGTTTCAGTAATAGCTAGAAGATTGAAAGCATTACAAATAAAAAGGTCATGAACAGTTGTGAGTTTGTTACAGACAGAGCATACATTCCAGAGAGCACAAGAAAAGAGAGGGGATAAGCGCTGTGTGTTAATAGAGATGAGATTGTTAGGATTGCGTGACCTAAAGTTTTTGCAGTGGGGGACTGAGTGAGAGTGTAAAAGTGTGGTTATTGCTGCAGGGCCAGGGTTATGAGAGATGTCACCAGCAGCAAGCAGTAGGAGGAGTGTGAGTGACAGAAGGTGAGAGGGGGACTTGTAGAAGCGGGTATGATTAGACACAGGAGAGTTAGATGGGGAAGTATTTCTAAGGAGACAAAGTAGTTCATGAGAGGAGAGCATAGGGGATGAGAGGAGTGAGGGTGAGATAAGGATAGTGTGTGGGTTATTGTTGCTACAGGGAAGTGCAGTGATTTTTAGGAAAAGGGCAGACAGAAATAGCAGAAAAGACATGGAAAGCATCGTGCAGGTGTATAGTTAGTAAGTTTTACCTGTTAGTGGGACTGCAGTTTCCCCCTCCAGTTTCTAACACCAGTTCTTAACTCGGCACTTGTAACACAGGGCACTTAGAAGCACAGGGCACAAAGAGCCAAGGCATCACAGAGCCAAGTGTTCACTTATTTCTATATAAATAGTAATGATTTGAATCAGGACAGCTGTGCACAGGCAGACTAGTTAGGAGACTGGAGTTATACACACTTGCAAATTAGATTGGGGGAAGACAAATGGTTGGGAAGCACACAGATATTGTACAAAGGAACTGATAACACATCTAACAAAAAATCATAAATCCAGACAGCAGGAGAGATGCATACCAGTGTATTTTAGCAAATTAAAGGGATACAGAGGGGCAACCAGGCAGAAAAAAGTAAGCAGGAGAGATGCATACCAGTGTATTTTAGCAAATTAAAGGGATACAGAGGGGCAACCAGGCAGATAAAGGAAGCAGGATAGATGCATACCTGTAGAGAGATGAGATGGAGGGTTAGAACAGTGCTTCATGTTGTTAGTAGAGCATTCTAGGTGGTAGTGTCATGGATACAACTCCAGTTCTTAACTCCAAAATTAGGTGCCCTGTACAGAAACAAATCTTGCCTCAGCCCTACAGTAAAGGAAAAGATTGTACAGCAAATGCGGATGCCTATCATGGATTATGGGGATGTAGTATACGCACCTGCACAGCAAAATCACCTTAATAAACTTAATACATTGTATAACTCGTTCTGCCGCTTTGTGCTACAATGTAACTATAAGACCCACCATTGTGACATGCTAAAAGAACTAAACTGGCTGACGCTGGAATCCAGATGCACCCTCCATCTTTCCTGCCTTGTGTTTAAGTGCCTTTCTGGAAAGCTCCCACCCTACCTGAGCAGAATGCTCTCCCCAGCTATTCCCACCTCCTATAACCTCCGATCCAGTACCAGCACATTATTTAGCTTGCCTCAATACAAAAAGAAAGCAGCTCGATCCTCCTTTTCCTACCGAGCGCCACAGTTATGGAATGACCTCCCACACACTTTCAAATCTTCCCCAAGCCTAACATCCTTTAAGAGATCCCTCTCTACATATCTCAAAACAGAATGCACCTGTCATGGTTGATTATATATTTCTTACCTGTTCTATGTAAAAATTTTTGCATCTATTGTGTATTATTATTGTTTTTTAATTTTATTGTACCCTATTGTATCAATGCAATGATTTGTGGACCCAGGACATACTTGAAAATGAGAGAAATCTCAATGTATCCTTCCTGGTAAAATATTTTATAAATAAATAAATAATACTGACTCCTATTTAACATGATTTTGAATGTGATTGCTTAATTCTGAACACAGCTACATCCCCAGTTATAAAAGGGTGTTCACACTTATGCAACCATATTATTTTAGTTTTTTATTTCCCTTTACCTAAAAGATTTCAGTTTGTTTTTCAATTGAGTTGTACAGTTTATAGGTCACATTAAAAGGTGGAAAAAGGTCTGAAATGATTTATCTTTGTCTCATTTTTTGGCATCACAGAAACATGACATTTTAACAGGGGTGTGTAGACTTTTTATATCCACTGTATGTACATATATATATATATATATATATATATATATATATATATATATATATATATATATATATATATATATATATATATATATATATATATATATATCATACAATATTAAGACATTTCTTGTATGAGAGGACTGACTTATAGCATGAGAATAGCTACTGTGAAGTTCATATGATAATAATATAGCAAAAAACAAAAAAAAACGAGAGCAATAGCCATTGTGTGATACACTGCTTGTCACATGTGCCTAAAACTGAGCACATGTGACAAGCAGTAAATAATACACACACAAAGCAAATGGAGGGGCATAAACACTGGTAAAAAAAAAAAAGCTGACATCTTACTTGTAGCAGAGTTGCACTTACCTGTCAAATTTCACAGGCAGGAATGCAGCTGAATTGTCATGTTGCTGAAGTGTCATGTGGCTGGCAGAAACAAATTTTATAACGATGTCCCTGCAATCGTATGTGGTGGAGTGCAGAAGCTAGATCTACCCACCGAATATACAAACCACAAGTAACATGAGCAGGAGAGGAGGGGGAAACAAGCTGAGTTTAGAGATAACGCAGGAGAAACAAATTAAAAGAAATTGGATGCCAGAGGATAAATCGGATCAGTAGTTATGTACTAGTGTAGGGCACAGCCTCCTACCTAGCAGAGGGCGCTCCTCCTCCTGCTGTTTCCACAGGTTAGTACAGGGATGACTGTTAATAGCTTGTTCCTGCAAACCAGAGGTGCATTTTTGCAGAATTTAGAAACGCCCCCTTATGCATGAACCTGTACTAGAGGGAACAGGTGCTTGCGACCCAGTAATAGGTCACGTCTCGTGGTTTGAAGAACCCTGCTCTAGAGGATAGTACATCATTCAAGGATTTTATGAATAGGAAGCTTGAAGGTAATCTTAGGAAGTGTTTTTTACAGGGCGATTTACTTTTTAAACCCACAGTCAGTATTGCGGCTCTGGTGGGAGCCGCAGCCTTTTGGTGTGACTCCTTATCTGATCTTTTTTTAAGGATATTCAGAACCATATTCAGGATTTAAAGGGGACAAATTACTTCATTTGTGACGCAATTATTCAGATTGTTCGTATTAATGCCAAGAACAAAGCTTTGGCTGTTTTCGCCAGAAGGGCTCTCTGGCTTAAGTCCTGGTAGATGGATATGGTATCCAAATCCATACTCTTGACTTTGGCGTTTAAGGGTAAGAATCAATAGATTGTATTTCCACGGTTACTGGGGGCAAGGGAGCCTTTTTGCCTCAGAATAAAGAGGTCCAGACCAAAGGGAAAATCTGGAAATCATTTATGTTCCTTTCGTCAGAACAAGAATCAAAGATCGGCATCATCTCAAAAGAATGAGTCTTCCAGAGCTACGTGGAGACCAAATCCAATCTGGTTAAAATCCAAGCAGTCAAAGTCTTCAAAAACCGCATGAAGGTGCGGCCCCTGATCCGGATCTTTCTCCCGTAGAGGGCAGATGATTTCAGGATGCACGGCTCAGGCTGTTCAGAGTCCCTGGGTACTGGAGATTGTGTATCAGAGGTACAGAATTGGATTCAAATCTCTTCGTCCAAGAGAGAGGTTTCTTCAATCCCACATTTCCAGAAGACCAGAAAAGAGAGGCTTTTCTGCAGTGTGTAAGACATTTAGAGGACATGGGAGTGATTGTCCTAGTCTCATTGCAGTATCAAGGAAAGGGTTTTTACTCAAATCTATTTATTGTCCCCCAAAAAATGGGACTTTAAGACCAATAATGGATCTAAAGACGCTGATCAAATTCTTATAGATACCATCCTACAAGAAGGAGACCATCGGTCAGTTTTTCTACAATAGATTTGAAGGGGTTTCAAGCGGTGGAAGCAATCATGATTGCTTCCAACCGCTTTCAAGGTGTCGCAGTGATGCCTCGGTATTGAGGCATCACTGTAACACCTTTGTTTGGACACCGATGCAGAGAGAGCCACTCTGTGGCCCTCTCTGTATCGGGCATTGATGGCGCCTATCGTTTCTGCCAGTACTTAAAATGGCGGTGACAATTGTGAGGTGGGGGAGGGAAGAGAGCTGTTTGAGGGGGGTCAGGGAGGGTTCAGGGGGTGGGATGTGTCAGGTGGGAGGCTAATCTCTACACTAAAGCTAAAATTAACATTACAAGCTACCTAATTAACCTCTTCAATGCTGGGCATAATACAAGTGTGGTGCGCAGCGGCATTTAGCGGCCTTCTAATTACCAAATAGCCACGCCAAAGCCATATATGTCTGCTATTTCTGAACAAAGGGGATCACTGAGAAGCTTTTACAACCATTTGTGCCATAATTGCACAAGCTGTTTCAGTGAGAAACCTAAAATTGTGAAAAATGTAACAATTTTTTTTTTTAATTTGATCGCATTTGGCGGTGAAATGGTGGTATGAAATATACCAAAATGGGCCTAGATCAATACTTTGGGGTTGTCTACGACACTAAAGCTAAACTTAACCCTACAAGTTCCCTAATTAACCCCTTCACTGCTGGGCATAATACACGTATGGTGCGCAGTGGCATTTAGCGGACTTCTAATTACCAAAAAGCAACGCCAAAGCCATATAACTCTGCTAGTTCTGAACAAAGGGAATCCCAGAGAAACATTTACAAACATTTGTGCCATAATTGCACAAGCTGTTTGTAAATAATTTCAGTGAGAAACCTAAAGTTTGTGAAAAAGTTTATGAAAAAGTGAATAATTTTTTTTATTTGAGCGCATTTGGCGGTGAAATGGTGGCATGAAATATACCAAAATGGGCCTAGATCAATACTTTGGGTTGTCTACTAAAAAAATATATATATACATGTCCAGGGATATTTAGGGATTCCTGACAGGTATCAGTGTTCCAATGTAACTATCGCTAATTTTGAGAAAAAAAAAATGGTTTGTAAATAGCAAAGTGCTACTTGTAGTTATTGCCCTATAACTTGCAAAAAAGCAAAGAACATGTAAACATTGGGTATTTCTAAACTCAGGACAAAATTTAGAAACTATTTAGCATGGGAGTTTTTTGGTGGTTGTAGATGTGTAACAGATTTTGGGGGTCAAAGTTAGAAAAAACTAAATTTATGCTTACCTGATAAATTTAATTCTTTCTTGACACGATGAGTCCACGGATCATCTAATTAATATTGGGAATATCACTCCTGCCCAGCAGGAGGCGGCAAAGAGCACCACAGCAAAGCTGTTAAATATCACCTCCCTTCCCTCTAACCCCAGTCATTCGACCAAAGTAAAAGAGAGAAAGGAAGCAACAAGGTGCAGAGGTGTCTGAAGTTTATAACATACCCCGTGTCTTAAGAACAGGGCAGGCCGTGGACTCATCGTGTCAAGAAAGAAATACATTAATCAGGTAAGCATAAATTTTGTTTTTTTTCTAATGACACGATGAGTCCACGGATAATCTAATTACTATTGGGAATCAATACCCAAGCTAGAGTACACAGATGATAAGGGAGGGACAAGACAGGGAACCTAAACGGAAGGCACCACTGCTTGAAGAACCTTTCTCCCAAAAGTGGCCTCAGCCGAGGCAAAAGTATCAAATTTATAGAATTTTGAAAAAGTGTGAAAAAGAGGACGAAGTGGCAGCCTTGCAAATCTGTTCCACAGAAGCTTCATTTTTGAATGCCCAGGAAAAGGAAACAGCCCTCGTAGAATGAGCCGTAACTTTCTCAGGAGGCTGCTGTCCAGCAGCTTCATGAGCAAAGCGAATTATACTTTTCAGCCATAAGGAAAGAGAAGTAACCGTAGCTTTCTGTCCCTTACGTTTCCCAGAGAAAACCACAAATAGAGCAGAAGACTGATGAAAATCCTTAGTCGCCTGTAAATAGAATTTTAATGCACGTACCATGACTAGATTGTGCAGAAGCCGTTCCTTCTGAAAAGAAGGATAAGGACACAAGGAAGGAACAACAATCTCCTGATTAATGTTCCGGTCTGAAACTACTTTAGGAAGAAACCCAAATGTAGTATGTAAAACCACCTTATCTGAATGAAAAATAAGGTAAGAAGACTCATACTGTAATGCCGAGAGCTCTGACACTCTACGAGCAGATGAAATAGCAACAAGAAACAAACCCTTCCAAGATAACAACTTAATATCTAAGGAATGCATCGGCTCAAACGGAGCCCCTTGAAGAACTTTAAGAACTAAATTAAGACTCCAGGTAGGAGTAACTGGTTTGAATACAGGCCTGATCCTGACCAAGGCAGATATTTGACCCCTTAGGGAACTTGCCGATAAACCCTTCTCCAAACCTTTTTGAAGAAAGGACAGAATTCAAAGAATCTGAACTCTAATCCAAGAGTAACCCTTGGATTCACACCAATATAGATCTTTACGCCATATCTTATGGTAACTCTTTCTAGTCACAGGTTAATGAGCCTTGATCATGGGCTCAATGACCGATTCCGAAAATCCATGCTTGGATAAAATTAAGCGTTCAATCTCCAAGCAGTCCTTGAAGTAGAAGATCCTTCTTCAACGGAAGTCTCCAAGGTGGAAGAGATGACATGTCCAACAGGTCTACATACCAAATCCTTCAAGGCCCCGCCGGTGCAATGAGGATCACCAATGCCCTCTCCTGCTTGATTTAAGCAATGACTCGAGGTAGAAGAGCAAACGGAGGAAATAGGTATGCGATACTGAAATTCCAAGGTACCGCCAGAGCGTCTATCAGTACAGCCTGAGGGTCCCTTGACCTCAACCCGTACCTCGGAAGCTTGGCATTCTGCCGAGATGACATGAGATCCAATTCCGGCTGACCTCATTTGAGAATCAGGCTGGGAAACACTTCCAGATGGAGTTCCCACTCCCCCGGGTGAAAGGTCTGCCTGCTCAGGAAGTCCGCCTCCCAGTTGTCCACTCCTGGAATGTGGATCTCAGACAGACAGCAATTGTGGGTCTCCGCCCAGTGAATGATCCTGGCTACCTCTGTCATGGCCAAGGAACTCCGAGTTCCTCCCTGATGGTTGATGTAAGCCACTGATATTATATTGTCCGACTGGAACCTGATGAACCAGGTCGAAGCTAACTGAGGCCAGGCCAGGAGAGCATTGAAGATTGCTCTCAATTCCAGAATGTTTATGGGAAGAACAGACTCCGACCGAGTCAATGTTCCCTGAGCCTTTAGAGAGCCCCAGACTGCTCCACATCCCAGAATGGTGGCATCTGTTATCACAATCACCTAGGAAGGTCTGCGAAAGCAGGTTCCCTGGGAGAGATGATCCTGAGACAACCACCAAAGTAGAGAATCCCTTGTCTCAGCTCCAGGTGTAACCGCAGAGACAGTTCTGCATAATCTCTGTTCCACTGCCTGAGCATGCTTAACTGCAAAGGTCTGAGGTGGAAACGGACGAACGGGATGATGCCCATTGCCGCTACCATCAGCCCAATTACCTCCATGCACTGAGCCACTGATGGCCGAAGAGAGGACTGAAGCGCTAGGCAAGAATCAAAAATCTTTGATTTCCTGATTTCTATCAGAAAAAATTTAATTGATAAGGAGTCTATTATGGTTCCCAAGAAAAGTACCCTTGTAGTTGGAACTAAGGAACTCTTTTCCAAATTCACCTTCCATCCATGAGATTGCAGGAAAGATAACATTTCCGTGTGTGATCTTGCTTGTTGAAAGGAAAGCACCTGAACCAGAATGTCATCCAGATAAGGTGCCACTGCAATGCCCCGCAATCGGATCACCGCCAGCAGGGATCCCAGAACTTTTGAGAAAAATCTTGAAGCTGTGGTAAGACCGAATGGAAGAGCCATGAACTGGAAGAGTTTGTTCTAGAAATGCAAACCTTAGAAACTTCTGATGGTCCCTGTGGATGGGAACATGCAGGTATGCGTCCTTTAAATCCACCGTGGTCATATTGACCCTATTGGACCAAAGGAATAATGGAACAAATAGTTTCCATCTTGAAGGACGGCACTCTGAGAAACTTGTTTAGACTCTTTGAGATCTAAAATTGGTCTGAAGGGTCCCTCCTTTTTGGGAACCACGAACAGGTTGCAATAAAACCCCAGACCCCGTTCCTGCAATAGAACAGGAACTATCACTCCCAAGTCGGAGAGGTCCCGTACACAGTGTAAGAATGCCTCTCTTTTTGTCTGGTCTACAGATAATCTTGAAAGCAGAAACCTGCCCCTGGGAGGAAAGGTATTGAACTCTAGTTTGTATCCCTGGGACACAATGTCCATGAACATCTCAAACCCAGGCCTGAGTGAAGAAGGAAAGCCTGCCCCCCACAAGATCCGGTCCCGGATCGGGGGCAGGCCCTTCATGCTGTCTTTGACTCAACAGCAGGCTTCTTGGATTGCTTTTCTCTTATCCTGAGGGAGCAAATGTCCCTTACCCTCCCGAAATATCAGAAATTATCTCCGTCAAACCAGGCTCAAACAAGGTCTTTCCCTTGTAAGGAATCGCTAAAAGTTTAGACTTAGATGACACATCCGCAGACCAAGGTTTTAAGCAATGTCCGGATAAATTTACCAATTTAAACTAAGCTGATAAATAAACACTTCAAATTTTAAGTTTACTTAAGAATCAAAACGAACATACTTTAACGATAACTTGATAAATGGAAAAAACAAAGAAAGCATATGCATTTTTCAAATCTACAAAATATCACATGTCTCACTCTAAATTCATACCTAATGTTAGTTTTGTTTTAAAATTATAGATCCAAAAAAGTTATTTTTATAGCCAAAATTTTGGCTCTGTTCCCAGCTCTTTGGGAAGTTTTGGCCAAATCAATGACCTTTATTCTGAATTGTGGTAAATTTGTAAAGTCCTTATTGAAATTTTTGACATCTCTCAGATGTTCCCTTGTACGTGATCTAAGGGCTCTAGAGGATTGACCCACATATTGGGCTCCACAGATTTGACAATCCAACAGATATACTATATTCTCGGTCAGACACGTAGCATAAAATGAGATCTGAAAGGAAAGGATTCTCCTGTCACATTACTTTTATAATAGTCTACAAAATCCATTGTATCACATTTTAAACAATTAGTAAGATGGGATCTGAAATTTCCTTTACTACGTAACCAGGTTGTTTCGGAGCTGAATTGGATGTGACTAAACTGGGAGAAAGTCTGGATGCTAAAGTTGGTGGTTTCCCAAACCTCAAAAGCCTATAAAACCCCTCCCACCTCACTCATACCTTTGTTTGACGTATAGCCAAGTGGTGAGGTGCTTAGGAGTAAAAGCCAAAATGAGCAGCAGAGAAAAAAGATGTGTTAAAAAAAACAACTTAAATTATGCTTAGATGATAATTTTCTTTTCTTTTGACGGGAAGAGTCCACAGCTGCATTCATTACTTTTGGGAATTCAGAACCTGGCCACCAGGAGGAGGCAAAGACACCCCAGCCAAAGGCTTAAATACCTCCCCCACTTCCCTCATCCCCCAGTCATTCTGCCAAGGGAACAAGGAACAGTAGGAGAAATATCAGGGTGAAAAAAGGTGCCAGAAGAAGAAACACACAGCCGCCACATCGATAAAAGCGGGCGGGAAACTGTGGACTCTTCCCATCAGAAGAAAAGAAAATTATTAGGTAAGCATAATTTAAGTTTTTCTTCTTAAACGGGAAGAGTCCACAGCTGCATTCATTACTTTTGGGAAAACAATACCCAAGCTATAGAGGACACAATGCAAACAAAGGGTGGGTACAGAAGGTGGCTCCTTCGAAGGGCACCACAGCCTGAAATTACCCATAAAAACTGAAATATTAACTGCCCATCAGTTAAACAACCAGGGCATGCCATGGTGGAGACCACTCAAAATCCTTAGATTCCACTGAGCACAATGCCTCCAAGGAGCCAAGTCCCGCAAGGCTCCCAAATCGCACAAACTTATCCGAAGGAAGGGCACCTCCACCTACCCCCCAAGGGGAGAACGGAGTACCCAAAATGAGATCCAAAGGTCCAACGGAATAGGACCCAAGACAAGTGAACGAAGGTGTTTACAGGACAACCACCCAAGGAAAAGAACTCTCCCTCTCCCAAGAGACACTCCCAACCTATGAGAGAGTGATCGCGAGGAAGAACAAAATCCAACCTCAGATCCTCTGACACAGCACCATATAACTAATGGTGCTCCAAGGAAGCCACAAACTCCCCACTGAACCCTAGTCTAGCAGACACAACCGCTAAAACTAGCTATATATAGGTAGGAAAACCATATCAGGACCGAAGGAAAACCCGGAGGCCACCGACAAGATGGAAAACAAACTGTCCCAAGGAAAAAAAGAGCTCACTCTGAAACACAGAACACACTGACAGAACTCGCAAAGTTCTAGCTCCAGGGCAGCAGAGTGCCGAATTATCAATGGAAACTCCCGCTAGGAAATCCAGCCCCCAGAGACATCCAACACCAGCAGTAATGCAAACAGTGGAGAAAGGAACACCCATAAACCTCCCCCCAGGGAGGATAGCAGGGTCAAGAGCAAGTACACGGTCAGACCCAATAGAGCAAACGGATCTCTGACCTCCACTCCAAGGAACGGACACAACCCAAAAAGGGGCTGGTAACACACACCTCAGGAAGAACGGAGGTCCTAAGACTAACTAACCCACTCTGACCAATTACTAGCAACTGCCACGATAAAAGGCATGCGAGCACACATACCAAGTGCAAGTAGATGCCGCTGGTTTCAAACTGCAAACCTTCAACTTGCTAGCTAGCAAAAGCTAAACAGGCTACCACAGCTGGCTCTACATGCTCAAATTCCTCTTTAGAGGAACAATCCCAAAAGGGGAGATAGGACACAGACTAGTACCAGAGCCAGCCCCCATGACATCCCACGTGCAATAAGGGAAGAAAAGAATCCTTGAACGAGAAGATAAGGACCCACATGGTCTCCATGGAAACTGTATACTTCCAAATCCTCCCCAAAAGGACAAGAGCCAAGGGGACCATTTCCCCAGCCGTAGACAAGGTGAAGAGACCAAAGAGAATGGTAAAACACTACCATTGAGTAATAACCCAACGGTCAGTACTACCAGCTCAGTTGAGACAAAAAACCTTAAGCCCACCTGAATGCAAAAGTTGCCCCTGGCGACAACTGCAGATCCATCTGAAGGCAGCAAACCAACCTTCAGGCCGATACCAAATCTCCCATGAGAGATAAAACCAACCCTCCTAAGGGAAAAGCGGACATTCTAAATCCCAAGCCTTGAAACTGAACCACCAAGGACCAAGTGCAGCGACCTGGACCCCAAAAACTCAGACAAGAGACATGGTCCTAGGCCAGACCCACCAAAACCCAGGACAGGCCATAAGTCCTGAGAAACCACCAAGTTGCCTCATACGGAGAGGGGCATTCTAGGTAGAGCATTCCACACCCCCGTGGCCTTGAACATTGGATGCTCGCAAGAGACTCAGACCAATATCATAGAAGACATCTAGACAGGCCCCAGAGATGGCACTTCGCACCAATAGGTGGAGCCGAACCCTGCATCCTCCGCTTGCAACCCCAGAAACGAAAAGCTCCTAGATGTTCTGTAAACCCCGGGTTTTACCAGAGGTAGGTCTTCATAAAATGGAGACATACCACAGTAGCAGGATTCAATACACCACCCTAACCATGTGGAAAACTAGGCGACCCACTAGACTATACCTGCGAGTGTAATACGCCCCTTAGATGGAAAGTTACAGATCCTCACAGGATCAGCCTCCCCAAAAAAACCTGTACCAGGAATAACAGACAACCCCAGAAATCCCGCTGAGAAGGGGACCAGAGGCGGATGCCAAGAAAAAAACGGGGGAAACCCAACCCCTGCGCTCCAACTTATGGGAGCTTGCGAGAAACTGAAAAAAGGGGAGACGGACATACCCGAACTCCCGGACCACAGATGACCAGACCACTCAAAAAGGGAGAACCAGTCCCCGCAACCTCAAGGAGTACCTGCGACTAGGTCACAAGAAAAACAGACACCCGGAAAATACCAAGATTGAAATGAAAATAGTTATCCAAACTGGTACCCCAACTGTCCCGCGGTCATCCCAAACTCCAAAACCCCTTGGGAATGGAGAACCTCGGTACCGAGGCCAAAAAAACCTCCAGGACCCACGAGGAGTCGTAGACGGATCCCCACATAAGGGACGGCAGAGGACCTATACAATCCTTCCGACACTCTGTTCATTGAAGACGAGGAGCAAGTTGACGTATAAGAAAACAAAACACCTCCTCAATTAATGGATAAGTAAACAACAAACGAACACTCCAACAAGTAAACAACTCAACACCCGAGAGGATAACCGGCACCCCGTGGTTGACATGAACCCTAAGGAACAGCAGCTAGCGACCGACCAGTACCTGCCTGGTACAAGGAACACCTGAACTGTCCAAGGTCCAAGAAAAATCGAAGCCCCAAAGGTATTGAAAACAAACTAGAATCATAACTTAGGTCTGATATATAAATGTGCAGCTTCCAAAGAAGTGCGCACGTGACCACAAAAGCGCAAGTATCAGTTGCAGAGAAGAAAAGTTCCCAAATGGAAAATTATAGCAGACATGAGCTTCCTAAAATAAATCAAATATATCCTAACCGGATTTAAATAAAATGAAGGCAGCACCTGAAGGTGAATGACCAAGGAAAGTGGCACGCCAACTGGACCAGCCGATTAGAGGCCCCATCCTCCCAAGCTCAGAACTGGAACAGATACTTAAAAGAAATACGAAGACATTAAAGAGATTGTCTTCATCCCTATACGTCTAACCCAGCTTGCCATCTGGCACCGCAGACCGAGGATCCCTCGGCCCAGTAGGACTGGAATCCTCCAGCACTGCCAAAACATGTCTTAGTAGGACACGAAGACGTGCCAGTCTATAATGGAAGGCAAAATGTTTCCCCGCCAGATCAATGGACGACCCCGGCCCCGAGGGTGGGGCCTCAGAGGCCATAGATTCCCCAGAAGGTCTAACTGACTCAGGTGATCCCACGCCCGACGAACCCTGGTTAACAGAACATGGACAGTATCTTAAAAACACTTCACTAGAAAGATATAAATGCACCAGCGCCATAGATATGGCCATGCGGAACCGTGCTGTAACCTCTGGAGGAAACAGGCCGCCTTCCGGAGGAGTAACGGCCCTAGGGACACCTGCT
This sequence comes from Bombina bombina, assembly GCF_027579735.1. Lineage (NCBI taxonomy): Eukaryota > Metazoa > Chordata > Amphibia > Anura > Bombinatoridae > Bombina > Bombina bombina. The sequence goes on from NC_069500.1 coordinate 860,561,038, forward strand.
TGCATAACAAAGGTAGGTTCTGGCACACACGCATCTTGGGACATAGAATCCTCAGGGGCGGATGGCTCAGCACACTCTAAATTCCCTCGGGGAAGAGAGTACTCTAGAACGGCAATCGAAACATAACTAATGGGCATGGATAACCCTGGCCATTTCATACTCTTCGCAAGACATATACTTATAATCCTCCATAACTTGGAGATTGTACTTATGGATAAACACTAACGGCACCTTACACCTCCAATGGCTAGGGCACTCACCACCTCCTGTGAACCAGACAACAAACAGACTCTTTCTGTCGTCACTTGGTCAATGTGTGGAAATGGAATACAACGTGACCACACCCGGTCACAAAAGTCAACGTGTAAGCCAAAATGTCCGAATAACCATGAGCCCAAGTATCACTACACAATAGCAGACAAAATCACATAACAAACATGATTAAAGTCTCTCCTGTTCAATAACCCCCTCAAGAGATATTAACCCTTGATTTCTAAAGATAAAGGAGTCCCACTGGGACCCTGACTTCTTTTGTTTAACATTACATTCACATATTGAAATAAAATGAAACAATCTTACTGGAATCTACGCCGTGGAACAGGAACACGGCCATTCAAGTGTGACAGATAGTAGCCTCACTTCTGAGTGAATAAAGGCAGGCAGCGAAACTCGTCAACGCTGATTGCCCAGGAGCTGTTAATATGAGTCAGGATGATTTTGCAGAAAGACTCTCCCTGCATCTCCAGACTCTAACTTTCACCCATGCTCTCTCTGAGAGGCTGACAGGATTACTTAAAACTCCAGTCCCATTTCGAAGAGTACTACCCTCCATGAGAGACTATCTTTAATCTTCTGACACATCTCTGCCAACCTCCTGAGACGAAAGGCAAAGAATGACTGGGGGATGAGGGAAGTGGGGGAGGTATTTAAGCTTTTGGCTGGAGTGTCTTTGCCTCCTCCTGGTGGCCAGGTTCTGAATTCCCAAAAGTAATGAATGCAGCTGTGGACTCTTCCCGTTTAAGAAGAAAATATAACCCCCACGGGGTTATAACGTGTGGGGGCTGTGGAGTCAAAGAAATTCATTTATCAGGTGGCATGAGTCCACGAGCCGTTACGTATGGGATATAATGCCCAAGATGTGGAAGTCCATGAGTAACAATAAAGTGAGGGATACAATTATTATTATCATTTATTTGTATAGCGCCGCCAAATTCCGTAGCGCTGTAATAACAAGAGAAATTAAATATGTAACCCAAATTAATATATTTTATAAGAAAAACTCAAAATATAACCACACTTATCAAACTACAGGCAGACAACTGCCTAACAAAGCAAAAACATCAAAATAGTAACATTTTGTAAAAAGGTATGCAGAGAAGACTAAGTGGCTACAAATTTGATCAACTGGAGCCTCATTCTTGAAACCGAGCTAGTAGAATGAGCTGCAATTCTCTGTGGCAGAGGCTGATCCACCTCCAAATAAGTTTTGTGAATCAAAAGTTTCAACCAAGAAACTAAAGCTACGGAATTTGGCGGTGCTATACAAATAAATGATAATAAATAAATAGCAGAGGCCTTCTGGCCTTTAAAGCCAGAAAAAAAGAACAAACAGGTTAAAAGTCTGTCTGAAATCTTGAGTAACATCAACATAATATTTCAATGCTCTAACAACATCCAAAGAATGTAAAGATTTTTCAGTAGCATTATTTGGAATAGGACACAAGGAGGGAATGACAGTTACTCTATTACATATTATATTAGGAAACAACTTTAGGAAAAAATTGAAATGTAGTCCGCAAAACAGCTTTATCTTGATGGAAAATCAGATAAGGAGACTCACAAGAGAAAGCAGACAATTCAGAAACTATTCTAGCAGAAGAGATGGCCAAAATAAATACAAATTTCCATGAAAGTAGTTCAGTGTCCAATTTATGATTAGGCTCAAAAGGAGGAGCCTATAAAACTTTTAATACCAGGTTAAGATTCCAAGAAGGAGAAAAGCCTGAATAAAACAAACATCAGGAAAGTTAGCAATCTTCCTATGAAATAACACAGAAAGAGCATTCTGCAAAAACTGAAGAAACTTAGGAATTCCAAAAGAATGCCAGGAATAATCATGGGTGGCACACCATGAGATAGAAGTTTTCCAAACGTTGTGATAAATTTTCCTAGAAACAGGCTTGCGAGCCTGAATCATAGTGTTAATCACAAAGTCAGAGAACTATGCCATTAAAGAGACAGTTTACCCAAGTTAAGAATACATTTTAATCGAAATTGCTGGTTAGTTAAATATACTAGTGCTGAGCATAAAATAAATATAATGTTCTTTCTCTGAAAATATTTTGTTTGACATCTCAGATTTTATATCATATTACCTGCTCCAGCCCCGGTACTGTGTTGAGCAGTTTTTGTTCTTAGTGCTAGTGCCTTTTGGTCAGAATGTGCTTAGCACTGTACTGAGGCTATCAGTCTACCTTCTTATTTGCCAATCTTCACAAGCAAAAGACAAATTGTTCTCTTCTACTTGCCGTTTACCTATACTACTGATTTATTTAATAATGCGTTTTTTAATTGCCACTAAACAGCAGACGGATCACAGCCCACAGATTCACTGTGCTCTGTGCCGCTTGACTTATGATTTAAAGCCATACAGGTCAGTAACATCTCTCAGTTTGATGTGCAATGCAACTTATTTGGAAAAATAAATGTTTGCAACATGTAATTCTTCTCCTGTCTTTAAACACGCTTTGACACTGACCAGTATGTATTTAACTCAGAAGTCAAATCCACAGCAGCATGAAGCACAGTTACTTTATTTACAAATCAGTCATAGTTTGACTAAAAAAACCTGGATTGAAGCTTGTATTATTATTATAATAATTATAATTAATAAAAAGAAAGCCACTGCTAGTTTTACAAATCACGGCTATATAAATTAGGTATGTGCAAACTGTGTCGCAGCTTCAAGATCTTAAACAAAGTTTCAAAGACTGCAGGTGTTCGGACAAAGTAGCGAACCCGTCAAATCAGTGAACCGCATCACTTCCTGTAACGTGGCATCAGCTGTTTGGGAACTGGAACAATTACTCCCATATCTGAGACAGATTGAAGAAAAGCCTGGGTTAGAAAAAAACATTCCTGTAGGGCTTATTTTGAATCCAATTTGATATCCCTGAAAAAAGTAAATTTATGCTTACCTGATAAATTAATTTCTTCTATGGTACAACGAGTCCACGGATTCATCCTTTACTTGTGGGATATTATCCTCCTGCTAACAGGAAGTGGCAAAGAGCACCACAGCAGAGCTGTCTATATAGCTCCTCCCTTAGCTCCACCCCCCAGTCATTCGACCGAAGGTACAGGAAGAAAAAGGAGAAACTAATAGGTGCAGAGGTGACTGAAGTTTAAAATAAAAAAAATATAATCTGTCTTAAAATGACAGGGCAGGCCGTGGACTCGTCGTACCACAGAAGAAATTAATTTATCAGGTAAGCATAAATTTACTTTTCTTCTATAAGGTACGACGAGTCCACGGATTCATCCTTTACTTGTGGGATACAATACCAAAGCTATAGGACACGGATAAACGGGAGGGACAAGACAGATGCCTAAACAGAAGGCACCACTGCTTGAAGAACTTTTCTCCCAAAAATAGCCTCCGAAGAAGCAAAAGTATCAAATTTGGAAAATTTGGAAAAAGTATGAAGCGAAGACCAAGTCGCAGCCTTACAAATCTGTTCAACAAAAGCATCATTTTTAAAAGCCCATGTGGAAGCCACCGCTCTAGTAGAGTGAGCTGTAATTCTTTCAGGAGGCTGCTGTCCAGCAGTCTCATATGCCAAATGGATGATGCTTTTCAGCCAAAAAGAAAGAGAGGTAGCTGTAGCTTTTTGACCTCTACGCTTTCCAGAATAGACAACAAACAGAGAAGATGTTTGACGGAAATCTTTGGTCGCTTGCAAGTAAAACTTCAAAGCACAAACAACGTACAAGTTGTGCAACAGACGCTCCTTCTTAGAGGAAGTATTAGGACACAGGGAAGGAACAACAATTTCCTGATTAATATTCTTATTAGTAACAACCTTAGGAAGGAATCCAGGTTTGGGACGAAAAACCACCTATTTATCAGCATGGAAAACAAGATAAGGCGAGTCGCATTGCAATGCAGATAGTTCAGAAACTCTTCGAGCCAAAGAGATAGCAACTAAAAACAGAACTTTCCAAGATAGAAGTTTAATATCTATGGAATGCATAGGTTCAAACAGAACCCCTTGAAGAACTTTAAGAACTAAATTCAAACTCCATGGCGGAGCAACAGGTTTAAACACAGGCTTGACAGCCTGACAGAACGACTGAACGTCTGGAACATCTGCCAGACACTTGTGCAGTAAAATTGATAAAGCAGATATCTGTCCCTTTAGGGAACTAGCTGATAGCCCCTTCTCCAATCCTTCTTGGAGAAAGGACAAAATCCTAGGAATCCTGATCTTACTCCATGAGTAGCCTTTGGATTCGCACCAATAAAGATATTTACGCCATATCTTATGATAAATTTTCCTAGTGACAGGCTTTCGAGCCTGAATCAAGGTATCTATGACCGACTCAGAGAATCCCTGCTTGGATAAAATCAAGCGTTCAATCTCCAGGCAGTCAGCCGCAGAGAAACTAGATTTGGATGCTGGAACGGACCTTGAATCAGAAGGTTCTGTCTCAGTGGCAGAGTCCATGGTGGAAGAGATGACATGTCCACCAGGTCTGCATACCAAGTCCTGCGTGGCCACGCAGGTGCTATCAAAATCCCTGAAGCTCTCTCCTGTTTGATTCTGGGAATCAAACGAGGAAGGAGAGGAAATGGTGGAAACACATAAGCCAGGTTGAGGATCCCTTGATCTGGACTCGTAACAAGGAAGTTTGGCGTTCTGATGAGACGCCATCAGATCCAATTCTGGTGTGCCCCATTGATGAATCAATTGTGCAAACACCTCCTGATGGAGTTCCCACTCCCCCGGATGAAAAGTCTGATGACTTAGAAAATCCGCTTCCCAGTTCTCCACTCCTGGGATATAGATTGCTGATAGATGGCAAGAGTGAGTCTCTGCCCATCGAATTATTTTGGTAACCTCTATCATCGCTAGAGCACTCTTTGTTCCCCCCTGATGATTGATATATGCTACAGTCGTGATATTGTCCGACTGGAATCTTATGAATCTGGCCAAAGCCAGGTGAGGCCACGCCTGAAGCGTGTTGAATATCACTCTTAGTTCTAGAATATTTATCGGGAGGAGAGCCTCCTCCTGAGTCCACATGCCCTGTGCTTTCAGGGAATTCCAGACTGCACCCCAGCCCAATAGGCTGGCATCCGTCGTAACTATGACCCATGCTGGCCTGCGGAAACACATTCTCTGGGACAGATGATCCAGTGACAACCACCAAAGAAGAGAGTCTCTGGTCTCTTGATCCAGATTTATCTGAGGAGATAAAACTGCATAATCTCCATTCCACTGTTTGAGCATGCATAGTTGCAGTGGTCTGAGATGCAAGCGAGCAAACGGAACTATGTCCATTGCCGCTACCATTAGTCTGATTACCTCCATACACTGAGCCACTGACGGCCGAGGAATGGAATGAAGAGCTCGGCAGGTGGTTAAAATCTTTGATTTCCTGACCTCCGTCAGAAAAATTTTCATGTCTACCGAATCTATCAGAGTTCCCAGGAATGGAACTCTTGTGAGGGGGATAAGTGAACTCTTTTTTACGTTCACCTTCTACCCGTGAGATCTTTGAAAATCCAACACAATGTCCGTGTGAGATTTGGCTAGTTGGTTAGTTGATGCCTGAATTAAGATATTGTCCAGATAAGGCGCCACTGCTATGCCCCGCGGCCTTAGAACCGCCAGAAGGGACCCTAGCACCTTTGTGAAAATTCTGGGAGCTGTGGCCAACCCGAAGGGAAGAGCCACAAACTGGTAATGCTTGTCCAGAAAGGCGAACCTGAGGAACTGGTGATGATCTTTGTGGATAGGGATGTGCAGATACGCATCCTTTAAATCCACAGTGGTCATATATTGACCCTCCTGGATCATTGGTAAAATAGTCCGAATGGTCTCCATCTTGAAGGATGGGACTCTGAGGAATTTGTTTAGGATCTTGAGATCTAAAATCGGCCTGAAGGTTCCCTCTTTTTTGGGAACCACAAACAGATTGGAGTAAAACCCCTGCCCCTGTTCTGCTTTCAGAACTGGGCAGATCACTCCCATGGTATATAGGTCTTCTACACAGCGTAAGAACGACTCTCTTTTTGTCTGGCTTACAGACAATTGAGAAAGATGGAATGTCCCCCTTGGAGGAGAATCTTTTAAATCTAGAAGATACCCCTGGGTTACGATTAGGGTTGCACCGATACCATTTTTTTAAGACCGAGTACAAGTACCGATACTTTTTTTTCAAATACTCACGGATACCAATTACCGATACTTTTTTTTAATGTCATGGCAGTTTACCAAGCACAATACAGACTAATGATTTAAGATCGCTTCTTTATAATTATGAACTATATCTCAAAAGACATATAATAAAAGTTTTATGTGCTTGTTGTCACAAAGTTCACAGAACATGTTTAAAAATACATAATATTACAATAAAATATATTAATAATAACAACAATAAATAACAGCTGCAGCAGCTGGAACTGGAAAGCTACAATTTAAAGAGGTGATTACTGGATGCAATTGGGTTGTAGGGTGCCTATATAACATCAATCTGACATTTGTACTTAATACAAAGTAAGATAATTTAATTATGAAAATAATATTGGGGAAGGAGTATCCCAGTAATCCCCTTTGAGAAAAATGTAGCATTTGCATTCTACTAATTTAACAGAAAATAGGGCTGCTCTTCATATTTTTCCAGGTATGGATTTTATTCTTAGTCCAGCCCTGGCTAAGGATGTTATCTCAGAGTACAGTATGCTTTGAGCACAATTGTTTAAGATGAGAACTAGCAGTATAACAGGCAATCTAGCAATTAGAATAATTTTTCAAAAGTTAGTGGCAAGTTCTTAAGGAACAGAAGCATCTCTGCATGTTCAGCTATAAGTCTGTTTCTGCTATCAGTAAGGACGTTTGACACTAAGCTGAACAGTCTTTCACTTTTCACACTACAGCATGGGTCAGAAAGATATTTTGGACCGTTAAATCTCAGTTTATTAACTGCCCAGTACTTCAGGGGTTTGTCTGAATGAGGTAGGTACAGTGATCTCTCCCAGGTAGACTTCCAGCTGTAAAGTAGCAGCTTTTGGAGCACTGCTCTGACGTACAATAATACAAATAACAGCAATTTATATTAGCAGAACAAAAGTGAACAATTTTTAGTTAAGTCTCCACTCCATCTTAAAATGAAATGGGAACATACAGCTTGAAAAACGCCACAAGATGGCATATTGGAGGTATCGGTTTAAGTATCGGTGCATTTGCACGAGTACAAGTACTCATGCAAATACTTGGTATCGGCACTGATACCGATACTAGTATCGGTATCGGTGCAACCCTAGTTACAATTTCTAAAGCCCAGGAGTCCTGAAGTCTCTTGCCCAAGCCTGAGCAAAGAGAGAAAGTCTGCCCCCTACTAGATCCGGTCCCGGATCGGGGGTTACCCCTTCATGCTGTCTTGGTGGCAGCAGCGGGCTTCTTGGCCTGTTTACCTTTGTTCCAAGTCTGGTTAGGTCTCCAGACTAACTTGGATTGAGCAAAATTCCCCTCTTGTTTTGCAGCAGGGGATGAGGTAGAGGGACCACCTTTGAAATTTGGAAAGGAACGAAAATTATTTTGTTTGGTCCTCATCTTATTTGTCTTATCCTGAGGAAGGGCATGGCCTTTTCCTCCAGTGACTTCTGAAATGATCTCTTTCAGTTCAGGCCCGAATAGGGTCTTACCCTTGAAAGGGATGGCTAAAAGCTTAGATTTTGATGACACGTCAGCAGACCAGGACTTAAACCATAACGCTCTACGCGCTAAAATGGCAAAACCTGAATTCTTTGCCGCTAATTTAGCCAGTTGAAAAGCGGCATCTGTAATGAAAAAATTAGCTAGCTTGAGAGCCCTAATTCTATCCAGAATATCATCTAATGGGGTCTCAACCTGAAGAGCTTCCTCCAGAGCCTCGAACTAAAAAGCAGCTGCAGTAGTTACAGGAACAATGCACGCTATAGGCTGCAGAAGAAAACCCTGATGATAAATATTTTCTTTAGAAGACCCTCTAATTTTTTATCCATAGGATCTTTGAAAGCACAACTGTCCTTAATATACCTGGTCTATCCCACTCCTTAATGACAATGTCCGAAATCCTCTTAGGGACTGGAAAAACATCAGTGTAGGCAGGAACCTCTAGATATCTGTCCATTTTACACAATTTCTCTGGAACTACAATAGTGTCACAATCATCCAGAGTCGCTAAAACCTCCCTGAGCAACAAGCGGAGGTGTTCTAGTTTAAATTTAAAAGCCGTCATATCTGAGTCTGTCTGAGGGAACATCTTTCCTGAATCAGAAATCTCTCCCTCAGACAGCAAATCCCTCACCCCCAACTCAGAACATTGTGAGGATACATCGGATATGGCTAATAAAGCATCAGAGGGCTCAGCATTTACTCTCACACCAGACCTACTGCGCTTCCCCTGCAACCCAGGCAGCTTAGATAAAACCTCTGTGAGGGTAGTATTCATAACTGCGGCCATATCTTGCAGGGTGAAAGAATTAGATGCACTAGAAGTACTTGGCGTCGCTTGTGCGGGCGTTAATGGTTGTGACACTTGGGGAGAATTAGATGGCATAACCTGATTCCCTTCTGACTGAGAATCATCCTGCGACATACTTTTAGTAGCTAAAATATGTTCTTTGCAATTTATTGCCCTTTCAGTGCATGAGGGACACATTTTAAGTGGAGGTTCCACAATGGCTTCTAAACACATTGAACATTGGCTTTCCTCAATGTCAGACATGTTGAAAAAGCTTGAAAACACTTTATTTAGTGAAAAAATAACAATCTTAAAAAACGGTACTGCGCCTTTAAGAGAAAAAAAGCATACACGCTTTGCAAAACTACTTTAAATTACATCAATCGTTTCAATATTTTGATATTAGATTCAAATTACGCAGCTAAGTTTGCCCCACAAAGAAAGGAACAGTTAACCCTTTACTGTGAAGAACCGGATAGTTAATAAGGCCTAAATCCAAAAAAAAACCCACCCCCTGCACCTTGCCACAGCCCTGCTGTGGCGCCTACCTGCCCTCAGGGATTGGAAAAACGGGGTTAAAGCTTCGATTTGGCCCAACACTTCCACAAGGGCCCACCGGAGTTGGAGCTTGCTGCTTGCTTTGCAAATACAACTGCGCAACTGAGGCGCGAAAATAGGCCCCGCCCATCTCACTCAATGTTTTTTCAGCCCAAATGAACCGCACCAGAGCGGTCTCAAACTAGCCATGTGGGTTCTTAGACCCAAAAAAGAAGCCAAGTGTACCCTTCAATAAAGTCTCAAAAACATTACTGCCCAAAACGTTATTAGCACCCCCAGTCCACAAACATTCAAACTCAGTGTCAACCATTTTTTATAAGCCCCTATATGCAAGCTTAGTAATACCCCTCTTCTCTTTAGGATTACTGCTTACCCTTACCCTCATGGGGATACTGTCAGTCTTTCTGAAATACCACAGTCTCTCTAGAAAAAATGACTGAACATACCTCACTGCTATATAGCATGAAAACGTTCCTCACACTGAAGTTTCTTGCACTCCTCAGCCATTCTGTGGGAACTGCTCTGGATCTTAGTGACAAATGCTAAGATCATCAGCCTCCAGGCAGAAGTCTTCATCCATCTGCTGCCTGAGAGTAAATAGTACACGCCGGTACCATTTAAAATAAAAAACTCTTGCTTGAAGAAAATAAAAACTAACATTTTATCACCTCTTTCACTTTACCCTTCCTAGTACTTAGAGTAGGCAAAGAGAATGACTGGGGGTGGAGCTAAGGGAGGAGCTATATAGACAGCTCTGCTGTGGTGCTCTTTGCCACTTCCTGTTAGCAGAAGAAATAAATGTTTTGAATCCAGGGATTTTGGACAGATTGTAACCAAGCTTTCTGGAAAAGTTTTAATTTGCCCACTACCAGTCTTAGAGGCTGGATTAGATTGCTTGTTTTGTTTGGATTTGTTCCAGTTTGAAGTGGGTCTCCAGAACGAGCCAGAGGGTTTAAGGGAAGAGTCAGTTTTCTGTTCTCTATTCTGAAGAAAGCAACGAAAATGATTGGGAGCCTTAAATTTACCTTTTTACTTTTTTTGTCTTGAGGAAGAAAAGCTTACTTATCTACAGTAATAGTAGAAATAATAGAATCCAGAGAACCAAAACAATTTCTTTTAAACATTTTTAAAAGTGCCGATTAACATAAGAGTCTATTAAAAAATACAAAAACAAAATTTATGCTTACCTGATAAATGTTTTTATTTCCGGATATGTCATCAATTACTAGTGGAAATAGCACTCCTGGCCAGCAGGAGAAGGCAAGGAGCACCACAGCAAAGCTGTTAAATGTCACTCCCCTACCCATAATCCCCAGATTTAAGAACAAGGTTAAGGCTTCAAGGAGGAGCCACAGATTTAAACACAGGCCTGATTCTGACCAGGGCCTGACAAAAGGATTGCACATCTGGCAAATCTGCCAGATGCTTGTGTAACAAAATTGATCATGCAGAAATCTGACATTTCAGAGTACTGACTGACAAACCCTTCACCAGACCTTCCTGGAGAAAAGACAAAATTCTAGATCTCAATGACCCATACTTAGACAGAACTAAGCGTTCAATCTCCAGGCAGTCAGCTTCAGAGAAACGAGATTTGGATGAAAGAATGGACCCTGAGTTAGAAGGTCCTTCCTCAGAGGTAACCTCCAAGGTGGAAGAGATGACATCTACACTAGGTCTGCATATCAGATCCTGCGAGGCCATGCAGGAGCTATTATAATTACTGATGCTCTCTCCTGTTTGATACAAGCAATGACTTGAGGAAGTAGAGAAAACTGGGGAAACAGGTATGCTAGACTGAAATCCCAAGGAACCATCAGAGCATCTATTAGAGCGGCCTGCGGGTCTCTTGACCTTGAACCGTACCTTGGAAGTTTGGAATTCTGCAGAGACACCATCAGATCCAACTCCAGCACCCTCCATCTGAGAGTTAACCTGGAGAACACCTCGGGGTGAAGAGCCCACTCCCCGGGATGAAATGTCTGTCTGCTCAGGAAATCCGCTTCCCAGTTGTCCACTCCTGGAATGTGGATGGCAGAAAGACAGCAATTGTGAGCTTCTGGGCACTGAACAATCCGAGCTGACTCCTTCATGGCTAAGGAACTCAGAGTTCCTCCCTGGTGATTGATGTAAACCACTGAGGTAATATTGTCCCACCGGAGCCTGATAAACCGGGCTAAGGACAACGGAGGTCAAGCCATCAGAGCATTGTAAATCGCTCTTAACTCCAAGATATTTATGGGGAGAGCAGACTCTTCCCGAGTCCATAGGCCCTGCTCCTTTAACGAGTCCCAGACTGCTCCCCAGCCCAGCAGGCTGGCGTCCGTGGTTACAATTACCCAGGAAGGTGGAGGAAAGCATGTGCCCGAGACAGATGCTCCTGAGAAAGCCACCAAAAGAGTCTCTTGTCGACTGATCTAGATCTTTCCTCTGAGACAGAGCCGAATGGTCCCTGTTCCATTGACTGAGCATGCATAACTGCAGATCTCTCAAATAGAATCGAGCAAAGGGAATTATGTGCATGGAAGCAACCATCAAACAAATTACCTCCATACATTGAGCCACTGATGGCCGAACAGTAGACTGAAGATAAAGGCAAGAGGAGAGAATTTTGGATTTTATGGCCTCGGTCAGAAAAATGTTCATATATAGGGAATCTATTATGGTCCATAAGAAAACCCCCCTTGATGCTTGAACAAGGGAACTCTTTTCCAGATTCACTTTCCAACCGTGGGAACTTAGAAAAGACAACAAGATCTCTGTATGAAAGTTTGCTTGTTGAAATGATGGTGCCTCAACCAATATGTTGTCTGGGTATGGCGCCACTGCAATTCCCCGAGACCTGATCACTGCCAAGAGAGCCCCCAGAACCTTTGAGAAAATTCTGGGAGCTGTGGCAAGGCCAAACGGAAGAGCCACAAAATGTTTGTCAGGAAAGGCGAATCTCAGGAACTTGTGATGATCCCTGTGAATGGAAACATGAAGATATGCATCCTTCAGGTCTATGGTCGTCATGAACTGACCCTCTTGGACCAAGGAAAGAATGGAAAGAATGGTTTCCATTTTGAAGGACGGTACCCTGAGAAACTTGTTGAGACACTTTAGGTCTAGAATAGGACGAAAAGTTCCCTCTTTTTTGGGAACCACAAACAGATTTGAATAGAATCCCAGGCCCTGTTCTCTTACAGCAACTGGAACTATCACCCCCTAGGAAGAAAGATCCCGAACGCAATTCAAGAATGCCTCTCTTTTCATCTGGTCTACAGACAATCTTGAGAGGAGAAACCTGCCCCTGGGAGGAAAGGTTTTGAGTTCTATTTTGTAACCCTGAGGTACTATGTCCACGGCGCAAGGATCTGGGACATCTCGTATCAATGCTTGATAAAACAGAGAAAGTCTGCCCCCCACTTAATCTGATCCTGGACCTGCGGCAAATCCTTCATACAGATTTAGACTCAACTGTGGGTTTCTTTGATTGCTTCCCCTTGTTCCAAGACTGATTGGGTTTCCAAGAAGACTTGGATTATTTCTGCTTGGAAGAGGGAGAGGAAGACTTTCCTTTGAAGTTACTAAAGGAACGAAAATTACTTTGACATCCTTTAGGTCTATTCTTCTTGCCTTGTGGTAGAAAAGACCCTTTCCCACCAGTAATGTCAGACATGACATTATTTCTGCTAGACCAGGTCCAAACAAGGTCTTATCCTTATAAGGAAGAGCTAGAAGCTTGGACTTCGACGTAACATTGCTGACCAAGGTTTCAGCCACAACACCCTGCGAGCTAGCACCAACAAGCCAGATATCTTGGCTCCCAGTTTGATAACTTGCATAGAAGCATCAGAAAAAAAGGAGTTGGCTACCTTGAGAGCCTTAATCCTGTCTTGGATCGCCTCTAAAGGAGTTTCTACTTGATGAGAATCAGACAAGGCATCATACCAATAAGTTGCTGCACTAGACACAGTGGGCAATATAAACTGCAGGTTGCCATTGAAGACCTTGAACATAGATTTTCTTTAAATAAGCCTCCAGCTTTTTATCCATTGGATCCTTAAAAGAGCAGCTATCCTCTATAGGAATAGTAGTTCTCTTAGCCAGAGTAGAAATGGCCCCTTCTACTTTAGGAATCGTACCCCAAGAATCTTTATTGGAGTCAGCGACAGGAAACTTTTCTAAGAACAGGAGACAGGGAAAAAAGGTATCCCAGGCCTCTCCCATTCCTGCGCAATAATCTCCGTAGCACGGTCTGGAACAGGAAACACTTCCACAGAGGAAGGAACATCAAAGTATTTATAAGGTTTACTTCATTTCTTAGGGTTGACAACGACAGGTGGGTCGGAGTCGTCCTAAGTAGCCAAAACCAAAATTTATTCTTACCTGATAAATGTATTTATTTCCGGATATGGTGAGTCCACAGTGTCCTCAATTACTGTTGGGAATTATCACTCTGGCCAGCAGGAGGAGGCAAAGAGCACCACTCCCCTTCCCACAAACCCCAGTCATTTGACTGAAGGTAAATGGAGAAAAAAAGGAGTAACACAAGGTTTAGAGGTGCCTGAAGTTTAGTAAAAAAACCTGTCTTAAAGTAAAAGGGCGGGGCAGTGGACTCACCATATCCAGAAAGAAAGAAATTTATCCGGTAAGCATAAATTTTGTTTTCTTTCCTATGATATGGTGAGTCCACGGCGTCCTCAATTACTGTTGGGAACCAATACCCAAGCTAGAGTACACAGAGGACTAGGGAGGGACAAGACAGGTAGACCTAAACAGAAGGCACCACCGCTTTAAGAACCTTTCTCCCAAAAGAAGCCTCAGCTGAGGAAAAGTATCAAATTTGGAAAAAGTATGCAGAGAAGACCAAGTTTCCGCCTTGCAAATCTGTTCTACAGAAGCTTCATTTTTGAAAGCCTAAGAAGAAGAGACAGCCCTAGTGGAATGAGCTGTAATTCTCTCAGGAGGCTGCTGTCCAGCAGTCTCATAAGCCAAATGAATTATACTTCTCAACCAGAGAGAAAGAGAAGTAGCAGTAGCTTTTTGACCCTTACGTTTCCCAGAGAAACAAACAGGGCAGAGGACTGGCGAAAATCCTTAGTCGCCTGTAAGTAGAATTTTAGAGCATGCACAACATCCAGGTTGTGCAACAAACGTTCCTTATGCGAAGAAGGATTAGGACATAGAGAAGGAACAATTTCGTGATTAATATTTCTATCCGAAACAACTTTAGGAAGAAAACCAAACTTAGTACGGAGAACCGCCTTATCGGCATGAAAGATAAAATAAGGTGAATCACACTGCAAAGCCGAGAGTTCTGAGACTCTCCGAGCAGAAGAGATAGCAATAAGAAACAAAACCTTACAAGATAACTTAATATCTATGGAATGCATAGGCTCAAACGGAGCCTACTGCAAAACTAAGAACAAGGTTAAGGCTCCAAGGAGGAGCAACAGACTTAAACACAGGTCTGATTCTGACCATGGCCTGACAAAAAGATTGTACATCTCTGGCACATCTGCCAGATGCTTATGTAGCAAAATAGATAAAGCAGAAATCTGACTCTTCAGGGTACTGACCTACAAACCCTTCTCCAGACCTTCCTGGAGAAAAGACAAAATCCTGACCCTACTCCAAGAGTAGCCCTTGGATTGACACCAATAAAGATATTTAAGCCATATCTTATGGTAAATCATCCTAGTAACAGGCTTGCGAGCATGAATCATGGTCTCAATGACTGACTCAGAAAAAACACGCTTAGACAGAACTAAGCGTTCAATCTTCAAGCAGTCAGCTTCAGAGAAACGAGATTTGGATGAAGGAACCCTGAAGTAGGTGGTCCTCCCTCAGAGGCAGTCTCCAAGGTGGGAGAGATGACATTTCTACTAGGTCTGCATACCAGGTCCTGCGAGGCCATGCAGGGGCTATTAGAATCACAGACGCTCTCTCCTGTTTGATACGAGCAATGACTCGCGGAAGGAGAGCTAACGGAGGAAACAGGTTTGCCAGCCTGAAATCCCAAGGGACCACCAGAGCATCTAACAAAGCAGCCTGTGGATCCCTCGACCTTGAACCGT
Source organism: Bombina bombina (assembly GCF_027579735.1). NCBI lineage: Eukaryota > Metazoa > Chordata > Amphibia > Anura > Bombinatoridae > Bombina > Bombina bombina. The sequence goes on from NC_069500.1 coordinate 860,576,388, forward strand.
ACCTTGGAAGTTGGCATTCTGCCAAGATGCCATCAGATCCAGCTGGAGAACACCTCCGGATGGAGCTCCCACTCCCCGGGATGAAAAGTCTGTCTGCTCAGAAAATCCGCTTCCCAGTTGGCCACTCCTGGAATGTGGATGGCAGACAGAAAGCAATTGTGAGTTTCCGCCCACTGAATAATCCAAGCCACCTCTTTCATGGCTAAGGAACTCCAAGATCCTCCCTGGTGGTTGATGTAAGCAACTGAGGTGATGTTGTCAGACTAGAACCTGATAAACTGGGCTAGGGACAACTGAGGCCAAGCCATCAGAGCATTGAAAATCGCTCTCAACTCCAAGATGTTTATGGGGAGAGCAGACTCCTCCCGAGTCCCTGTGCCTTTAACAATTCCCAGACTGCTCCCCAGCCCAGCAGGATGGCATCCGTGGCCACAATCACCCAGGAAGGTGTCCGAAAGCATGTCAATGCTCGCCCTTACAAAACCAGCAAATAAGTCTAAAAGTGGATTAACTAAAACTACAACTAAAGAGAAATAATATAATAAATTTTTATTGTATAAGAAATGTAAATATGTCATACATAATAAAATAAATAATTGTAAAAATAAAACATGTATCACCTTAATTTGATTTTATATATAACCTCTGTATGATATCAAATATTTTATGTCTTAAAAATAAATTACTACTCTATAAATGGATGACTCGCCAGTCATAAAATAACTAGATACACCTATATATACACTATTTTCTCACAAAAATAAACAGTTAAAAACACTCACTACGGTATTCTAAAATGAATCTTAAAATCGAAAAAATGTATCGCTTAGAGCTATAATATAGAAAAAGACACTTATATTAGTATTCTGTGCAAGTACACTTGTAAAAGAACCACGAATGATTAAACAGTGATCTGATACCTATAAATACATAAAGGCTTATAGAATCCAATAACAATGTCTTTATAGTGTATATGGAATATAGACACTGTAATTAGATTAAGGCAAAACTTTCCATAAACTTGATCTACAAATAGTGTTCACATTAGTCTTTGAAGAAACCTCAGCAGATAAATGCTTTTTCTTCGTAATTCCTTAAATGATGTTTATATAATAGCAATCAAAGTCTTACTTTGCAGTTTGAAGAAACAATCTCCTGTAGGTCCCCTCTAGGTTTTTGATGCCGGTTTAACTCCGCTCTGTTTATTTGTAGCGTCCCTTGGCACGCTGGCGGAAATGAGCTTAGACCTCAGGGGGGTCCGTTCAATAATCCTTCCGTCGTCTCTTCGTTGCAATTTCCGGGTGTCCTAAAAACTGTTTCCCCAGATTCTCTCGTTAGTTGAATGGAAAGATAAACGCTATGCATTTCAGATGCTGCTGCAGCCTTTTTCAAGCAATCTAAATTGTCTTCTCTGTGGATTCTATTTATTTTATCTAAACGTTGCTGATTGGTTAACAGTGTATTTGCTATATTATTAAAAAAACGGATGAATGCTATATGCCTTATTTGACATACAATTGTAAGCCCAAAAGTTGAAAGTAATCAATTTATGCATCTCAAGGGAATAAAAAGAGGATACATTTAAAGAGGCTCCAATTTATTTAATATCATATAATAAAACAGAATATCTATTAGTCAATGAATACCTAAAAATATTTATTTATATATATGTTTATACACTCAGAATGATAAGATTATTTATATTGATATATTTATTAGTCCATGAATACCTAAAGATAATTAAAAATAATTATTTATATATATGTATATACACTTAGAGGGATTGCATTTTATTTAAAAAAAAAAACAAAATTTATGCTTACCTGATAAATTTATTTCTCTTGTGGTGTATCTAGTCCACGGGTTCATCCATTACTTGTGGGATATTCTCCTTCCCAACAGGAAGCTGCAAGAGGACACCCACAGCAGAGCTGTCTATATAGCTCCTCCCCTAACTGCCACCCCCAGTCATTTGACTGAAGACAAGCAAGAAAAAAAGGAGAAACTATAGGGTGCAGTGGTGACTGTAGTTTAAAAATTAAAAAAAAACACCTGCCTTAAAATGACAGGGCGGGCCGTGGACTGGATACACCACAAGAGAAATAAATTTATCAGGTAAGCATAAATTTTGTTTTCTCTTGTAAGGTGTATCCAGTCCACGGGTTCATCCATTACTTGTGGGATACCAATACCAAAGCTTTAGGACACGGATGAAGGGAGGGACAAGGCAGGAACTTAAACGGAAGGCACCACTGCCTGTAAGACCTTTCTCCCAAAAATAGCCTCCGAAGAAGCAAAAGTATCAAATTTATAGAATTTAGAAAAGGTATGAAGCGAAGACCAAGTCGCCGCCTTACAAATCTGTTCAACAGAGGCCTCATGTTTAAAAGCCCATGTGGAAGCTACTGCTCTAGTAGAATGAGCTGTAATTCTTTCAGGAGGCTGCTGGCCAGCAGTCTCATAAGCTAAGCGTATTATACTTCTTAGCCAAAAAGAAAGAGAAGCTGCCGAAGCCTTTTGGCCTCTCCTCTGTCCAGAGTAGACAAAAAACAAAGCAGATGTTTGACGAAAATCCTTCGTAGCTTGTAAATAAAAAACTTTAAAGCACGAACCACATCAACATTGTGTAATAGACGTTCCTTCTTTGAAGAAGGATTAGAACATAGTGAAGGAACAACAATCTCCTGATTGATATTCTTATTAGATACCACCTTAGGAAGAAACCCAGGTTTGGTACGTAACACTACCTTATCTGCATGGAAAATCAGATAAGGGCAATCACATTGTAAAGCAGATAACTCCGAAACTCTTCGAGCCGAGGAGATAGCTACTAAAAACAGAACTTTCCAAGATTAATATCTATGGAATGCAAAGGTTCAAACGGAACCCCTTGAACAACTTTAAGAACTAAATTTAAACTCCATGTCGGAGCAACAGGTTTAAACACAGGCTTGATTCTAACTAAAGCCTGACAAAACGCCTGAACGTCTGGAACCTCAGCCAGACGTTTGTGCAAAAGAATAGACAGAGCAGAAATCTGTCCCTTTAAGGAACTAGCTGACAAACCCTTCTCCAATCCTTCTTGAAGAAAAGATAATATCCTAGGAATCCTGACCTTACTCCATGAGTAACCCTTGGATTCACACCAATGAAGATATTTACACCATATCTTATGATAGATTTTCCTGGTGACAGGCTTTCAAGCCTGAATTAAGGTATCAATGACCGATTCGGAAAAAACACGCTTTGATAGAATCAATCTCCAAGCAGTCAGACGTAGAGAAATTAGATTTGGATGTTTGAAGGGCCCTTGAAGTAGAAGGTCCTGCCTTAGCGGCAGAGTCCATGGTGGAAAGGATGACATGTCCACCAGATCTGCATACCAAGTCCTGCGTGGCCACGCAGGGGCTATCAAGATCACCGAAGCTCTCTCCTGCTTGATCTTGGCAATCAGACGAGGGAGCAGAGGAAATGGTGGAAACACATAAGCCAGGCTGGAGGACCAGGGCGCTGCTAGAGAATCTATCAGAGCTGCCTTGGGAACCCTGGACCTGGACCCGTAACAAGGAAGCTTGGCGTTCTGACAAGACGCCATGAGATCCAGTTCTGGTTTGCCCCAAAGTTGGATCAACTGGGCAAATACCTCCGGATGGAGCTCCCACTCCCCCGGATGAAAAGTCTGCCGACTTAGAAAATCCGCCTCCCAGTTCTCTACTCCTGGGATATGGATAGCTGAGAGATGGCAAGAGTGAACTTCTGCCCATAGAATTATCTTTGAAACCTCCTACATTGCCAGGGGGCTCCTTGTTCCCCCCTGATGGTTGATATAGGCTACAGTCGTGATGTTGTCTGACTGAAATCTGATGAACCTGACCGCAGCTAGCTGAGGCCAAGCCTGAAGAGCATTGAATATCGCTCTTAGTTCCAGAATGTTTATCGGAAGGAGGACGAGGACTGACGGACGAGAAATGGAATTAAGAGCACGGCAGGAAGTTAGAAGTTTTGACAACCTGACCTCTGTCAGATAAATCTTCATTTCTACTGAATCTATCAGAGTTCCTAGGAAGGAAACTCTTGTGAGAGGTGAGAGAGAACTCTTTCCTTCGTTCACCTTCCACCCGTGAGACCTTAGGAATGCCAGAACAATGTCCGTATGGGACCTGACGATTTGAAAAGTTGACGCCTGTATCAGGATGTCGTCTAGGTAAGGGGCTACTGCTATACCCCACGGTCTTAGAACCGCCAGAAGGGACCCTATAACCTTCGTAAAGATTCTTGGTGCTGTGGCTAACCCAAAGGGAAAAGCCACAAACTGGTAATGCCTGTCTAGGAAGGCAAACCTGAGAAACTGATGATGATCCCTGTGTATCGGAATATGTAGATAAGCATCCTTTAAATCCACGATAGTCATATATTGACCCTCCTGAATCATAGGTAGGATGGTTCGAATAGTCTCCATCTTGAAGGATGGGACCCTGAGAAATTTGTTTAGGATCTTGAGATCCAAGATTGGTCTGAAAGTTCCCTCTTTCTTGGGAACTATAAACAGATTTGAATTGAAGCCCTGCCCCTGTTCCTCCTTTGGAACTGGGTGGATCACTCCCATAACTAGTAGGTCTTGAACGCAATGTAAGAATGCCTCTCTTTTTATCTGGTTTGCAGATGATTGTGAGAGATGAAATCTCCCCTTTGGAGATGAAGCTTTGAAATCCAGAAGATATCCCTGGGAAACAATCTCCAGAGCCCAGGGATAATGGACGTCTCTTGCCCAAGCCTGGGTGAAGAGAGAAAGTCTGCCCCCACTAGATCCGGTCCCGGATCAAGGGCTACTCCTTCATGCTGTCTTAGAGGCAGCAGCAGGCTTTTTGGCCTGTTTCCCCTTGTTCCAAGCCTTGTTAGGTCTCCAGACTAGTTTGGACTGGGCAAAATTTCCCTCTTGTTTTGTAGAAGAGGAAGATGAAGCTGCGCCACTCTTGAAGTTTCGAAAGGAACGAAAATTAGTCTGTTTGGTCCTTAACTTGTTGGACCTATCCTGGGGAAGGGCGTGGCCTTTTCCTCCAGTAATATCAGAAATGATCTCCTTCAGTCCAGGCCCAAATAGGGTCTGCCCTTTGAAGGGGATATTGAGAAGTTTAGACTTTGAAGTGACATCAGCTGACCAGGATTTAAGCCATAGCGCCCTACGTGCCTGAATGGCAAAACCTGAATTTTTAGCCGTTAGCTTGGTTAAATGAAAAACGGCGCCAGAAATAAATGAATTGGCTAACTTAAGAGCTTTAAGCCTGTCAAGGATATCATCCAACGGGGTCTCTACCTGTAAAGCCTCCTCCAGAGACTCGAACCAGAAAGCTGCTGCAGCAATGACTGGGGCAATGCATGCAAGAGGCTGGAGAATAAAACCTTTTTGTATAAAGATTTTCTTAAGGAAACCCTCTAATTTCTTATCCATAGGATCTAGGAAAGCACAACTGTCCTTGACAGGAATAGTTGTACGCTTAGCTAGGGTAGAGACTGCTCCCTCCAACTTAGGGACCGTCTGCCACAAGTCCCGTGTAGCGGCATCTATAGGAAACATTTTCTTAAAAGCAGGAAGGGGAGAGAACGGCACACCTGGTCTATCCCATTCCTTAGTAATAATTTCTGAAAACCTCTTAGGGATTGGAAAAAACATCAGTGTAAACAGGCACTGCAAAGTATTTGTCCATTTTACACAATTTCTCTGGGACTACAATGGTGTCACAGTCATCCAGAGTCGCTAAAACCTCCCTGAGCAACACGCGGAGGTGTTCAAGCTTAAATTTAAATGCTGTCATTTCAGAGTCAGACTGAAGTAACGCCTTCCCTGAATCAGAGAAGTCACCCACAGATAGAAGCTCTCCTGCTTCAACTTCTGCACATTGTGAGGGTATATCAGACATAGCTACTAAAGCGTCAGAGAGCTCTGTATTTGTTCTAGCCCCAGAGCTGTCTCGCTTTCCTTGTAACCCTGGCAGTTTGGACAATACCTCAGTAAGGGTATGATTCATAACTGCCGCCATGTCTTGCAAAGTAAACGCATTGGACGCGCTAGATGTACTTGGCGTCCCTTGAGCGGGAGTTATAGGTTCTGACACGTGGGGAGAGCTAGATGGCATAACCTCCCTTTTGTCAGTCTCAGAAACCTCAGGTGATAAATCTTTAAAAGCCATAATATGGTCTTTATAACTTATAGAAAGGTCAGTAGATTTGGTACACATTCTAAGAGGGGGTTCCACAATGGCTTCTAAACATAATGAACAAGGAGTTTCCTCTATGTCAGACATGTTTAACAGACTAGTAATGAGACTAGCAAGCTTGGAAAACACTTTAATAAATGTGAAAAAAGCAATAATAAAAAACAGTACTGTGACTTTAAGAGAAAAAAACTACCACAAACTGCAAAACAGTGAAAAAAAGTAGTAAACTCTACGAAATTTTTACAGTGTGTATAAGGGACTAAAGCAGCATTTCACCCACTTGCAAATGGATGATTAACCCCTCAGGCCCAAAAACGAATTAGAAAAACTTAAAACCTGTTAACAAACACTCAAACACACTCCCCTTAAAAACGATTTTTGCAGGAACAAAACTCTCTATAGAGGTCCTATAAGCCAGAGGACTCCTTCAGGGAAGCTGGATGTCTCAGACTGAAAACGAAAATAGGCCCCTCCCACCATGCACTCAAAGTCAGAGGGCCTTAAAAAAGTACTCCTAGGAGAAATCTAACAAGCCATGTGGAAATTAGGCCCCAAATAAAGATTTACCACCCTCAGAGAAAAAACGTTTTTATTTATAAATCATGCAAACGTTTTTACACTAAGTAATATAGGTTTTAACATGAATATTATCCCTTTTTGTAAGCATGATCCCAGTTGTTGTTAAATCACTGTATCAGGCTTACCTCAAATATACAAGGCTCTGTCAGCATTTTCTAGACCTTATCTCTCTAGAAAAAAATATACTGAACATACCTCAAAGCAGGCAATCTGCAGAGCGTCCCCCCAACTGAAGTTTTCTTTCCATACTCTTCAGTTATGTGTGAGAACAGCAATGGACCTTAGTTACATACCGCTAAGATCATCAAACCTCCAGGCAGAAGTCTTCTTCCAATTTCTGCCTGAGAGTAAAAACAGTACAACGCCGGTACCGTTTAAAAATAACAAACTTTTGATTGAAGGTAAAAACTACACTAAGTCACCACATATCTCTTGATGCTTCCTTTCTTGTCGAGAGCTGCAAGAGAATGACTGGGGGTGGCAGTTAGGGGAGGAGCTATATAGACAGCTCTGCTGTGGGTGTCCTCTTGCAGCTTCCTGTTGGGAAGGAGAATATCCCACAAGTAATGGATGAACCCGTGGACTGGATACACCTTTACAAGAGAAATAAAAATAATAATAATTAAAACAATTAAATCATGTAGAGAGGAAGAAAAAAGGAGAAATATTGAACAATTTGAGAATAATCTCTCTACATCTATTCTATAGAAAACCGATAACCGAACTATACGATTATCTATACCAATAGCATACATAATATAAGTAATATATAGCATGCATACTCATCAGCATATTCCTATATAATAAGGAACTATTATGTACTCCAAAAACTCACAAAATTCTACTTCCACACATATAAAAAACAAACAAAAAAACCCCTTAAAACAGTAATAACCGTATCCATTAATTCATCAACAGAAATACACAAACTAATTTTATATACACACATTTAAGAGACTGGAACATAGTAAAAAATATACAGTACTAATACATAGACAAAAAATAACCTAATTTAAAAATAATAACCTAATTTAAAAAAAAATATATTCTAAAAAATGGGTCAGGTGGAAATCTATGTTAAGACCCTTAGGGTACTTAGGGCTCGATTTATCAAGCCCCTACGGCTGCAAGTTCTCACATGAACTTGCTTGCCGTGATTTATCAAGCAGCGGTCACCAGACCGCTGCTTCCCTAAGCTCTTCGCCACCTCTAAGGTGGCGAAATTCAATCTCCTCGGTCGAGTCCGACTGAGGAGATTGACAGCTCCTACCCGCGCGTGATTGGCTGTGCGTGGGCAGGGGGCGGGATTGCACGCGAGAGCAAAATTGCGCTAGTGTGCAATGTTGATTACCTGCGGGTAATTTCGCCCTGCCACAGGCGAGCTGAGGTGAACAGGGGCGCGTATACGTGCCCCTGTACGCCTCCGCTTTGATAAATCTAGCCCTTAGTCTCTAATTCATAAATCCACTTGTATTCTAATTTAAGTAGCTCATTTTGTACATTACCACCCCTCCAGTCTGGATTTAGTTTATCTATAGCTATATATTTAAAATGCTTTAAATTACAATTATTACAAGCTAAAAAGTGTTTAGGCACTGGAAGATCTTCATTTCTTTTTTCTGTCGCATTTTCAATTGATAAAATGTGCTCTCTAACCCTTTCTCTTACGGGTCTAGTAGACTCTCCTATATATTGTTTCCCACATTTACAGTTAATAAGGTAAATAATGTTTTTGTCAGTGCATCTTATTAGGGTTTTAATTTCATATTCTTTACCAGTTATATTTGAGTGAAATTTTTTCTTTTTTTCTGAATGTCTGCAGGCTTTGCATGCTAGACACGGAAAAAAACCTTTTAGGTCTTCTCCAAGTAGGTACTTATCTATCTTTTTATTTGTTTGTCTTTTCAGATCTGTTGGTGCTAGCCTGTTCTTTAAATTATTAGCCTTTCTATAAACAATATCTGGAGTGTCACTTATTATCCCTTTTATTTTTTTATCTAACTTTAGAATGTTCCAATGTTTTTTAATGATTCTTTCCACTTTTTTGTAATTATTATTATATTGAGTTACCAGCGGTACAAAAGTTATTTTTTCTTTCTTTTTTCTAAACCATATATAATGTCTTTCCTATTTTTTTCAGTTATCCTATTTATTTCTTTATCAATAGAAGTACTTTCATATTGTCAGGGTGTCAGGAATCAGACTGAGACGAGAAGTGCAAAGATAATCACACCTTATTAATAGCAAAAAATAATATAAAGTCAAATAAGCCAGGAATCAAAACCAGAGCTGGTTGTCAGACGAGCCAAGTCAGGAGCCAAAGCGAATAGTCAGACGAGCCGGATTCAGGAACAAGGAAAACAGCAGAGTCAGGAACAAGCCAGGGATCAGGAAGGACGTCAGGCAGCCAGGTAATACACAGGAACTCTCACAAACAGGTCTGAGACAACGCAAAGGCAAAGCATACTGAACAGAGTCCCTTTAAATAATAAGTGATGACATCACAATTCTGAGACTGCATCCTGTCTCACATGAATGATGCACATCAGTCTGGCCATAAAAGGAAGTGCAGGAATTGAGCAGCATCAACCACAATGCACCATAGTCAGGAAGAAAGGTGAGTAAAATGGCTGCCAGCAGCACATGGCAAACACAACAGGGAAAAAACCCTGACAGTACCCTCCCCTCAACGACCTCTCCCCCGCGGGAGGACAAAGGCTTTTTGGGGAAACGGGCATGGAAGGCACGGAGGAGGGCGGGAGCATGAACATCAGAGGAGGGAACCCAAGAACGCTCCTCCGGACCGTAGCCTCTCCAGTGAACCAAATACTGTACACGGCCCCTGGACATACGAGAGTCAATAATGCTGCTGACCTCATACTCCTCATGGTTGTAAAAAAAGATAGGATGGGGACGAGGCAACACAGTGGTAAACCGATTACAAACCAATGGTTTCAAGAGGGAGACATGAAAAACATTCTAGATGTGCAAAGCAGGAGGAAGGTCAAGAGCGTAGGCCACAGGATTAACCCGTCAGAGTATTCGAAAAGGACCATCATAACGGGGAGCAAATTTATTGGAAGGCACACGAAGGTTCACGTGGAACGGAGTTGCCGGAGATGATCCTCCAAAGCCGGAATACCCTGAGACATGAATGAATCGGGCAACAAGGATGGTTGAAACCCATAATTCGCCATGAACGGGGATATCTTGGAGGAAGCATTAATAGCACTATTACGAACAAACTCTGCCCAAGGTAACAGTTCAGACCAATTATTGTGGTGATCTGAGACATAGCAACGGAGGAACTGTTCCAGAGCTTGATTAGACCGTTCCGCAGCCCCATTGGATTGAGGGTGATATGCAGAGGAAAAGGAAAGCTGGATCCCCATTTGAGCACAAAAGGAACGCCAAAATCTGGAGACAAACTGGCTACCCCGGTCTGACACTATCTCCTTGGGTAACCCATGTAAACGGAAGACCTCCCGGGCAAAAATTGAAGCAAGCTCCTGAGCGGTAGGCAGCTTCATCAAGGGAATGCAATGTGACATTTTAGAAAAATGGTCAACCACCATAAGGATAACAGTATTGCCATTGCAAACAGGGAGCTTGACAATGAAGTCCATGGAAAGATGTGTCTAAGGACGCTCACCATTAGCAATAGGTTGAAGAAGACCCACAGGAATACATTGAGGAGTCTTATTCTGTGCACAAACTGAGCCGGAGGCAACATATGCAGCAACATCAGAACGAAGACCTGGCCACCAGAATTGTCGAGTGACAGACCAAATCATTTGGTTCTTGCCTGGGTAACCTGCGGCTTTAGGATAGTGGTAAGTGTGCAAAAGTTTAGTTCGAAGATTCTCAGGAACAAAACACTTACCACTAGGTTTCTCAGGCGGTGCATTGGTTTGTGCAGCCAGGATCTCCACCCCCAAGGGAGAAGTCAAAATAGTATGTATGGTAGCAAAAATATGGTCAGAGGTGAAAATTGTCGAGAGAGGGCATCAGCCCTAACATTCTTACTACCAGGCAGGTAGGAGACCACATAATTAAACCGAGACAAAAATAGCGCCCATCTGGCCTGTCGGGGCGACAAACGTTTTGCTTCAGATAAATAAGTTAAATTCTTGTGGTCAGTAAGAATGAGCACTGGCACGCTAGTACCCTCGAGAAGATGCCTCCATTCCTTAAGCGCAAAAATTATGGCCAGTAATTCCCTGTCGCCAATTTCATAATTGCACTCCGCTGGAGACAATTTCTTAGAAAGGAAACCACACGGATGCAAGGAACCGTCAAGCATAGGACGTTGAGACAAGAGGGCACCTACTCCAGTCTCAGATGCATCGACCTCAAGAACGAAAGGCAGGACAGGGTTAGGATGAGCCAGAACTGGAGCGGCAGCAAAGGCAGGCTTAAGACTATCAAAGGCCTTAATGGCAGTAGGTGACCAATGGAGTGGATCATTCTCTTTACGGGTCATGTCTGTGATAGGTTTGACCAAGGAAGAAAAGTTTTTAATAAACTTTCTATAGTAATTGGCGAACCCCAAAAAACGTTGAATAGACCGAAGACCAACTGGGCGAGGCCACTGCAGAACTGCAGATAACTTGTCAGGATCCATGGAGAACCCTGCTACAGAGATAACATAACCTAGGAAGGTTACTTGAGTCTGATGGAACTCACATTTCTCGAGTTTACAAAACAGGCCGTTCTCAGGTAGTCTCTGAAGAACCCATGTAACATCAGAACGATGAGCCTCAAGTGTGGGTGAGTGTATGAGGATGTCGTCTAAGTACACCACAACACACTGTTGCAACATATCTCATAGGACATCATTAATAAATTCCTGAAAAACAGCAGGAGCATTACATAGGCCAAAGGGCATTACCAGATACTCATAATGCCCGCTCCTGGTGTTAAAGGCTGTTTTTCATTCGTGGCCCTCCTTAATCCTAACAAGATTGTACGCTCCTCTCAAATCAAGTTTAGAAAAGACCGTAGCTCCCTTGAGGCGGTCAAAGAGTTCCGTAATAAGCGGAATAGGTTAAGCATTTTTAATGGTAAGACGATTAAGACCCCTATAATCGATACATGGTCTTAACTCACCACCCTTTTTCTTCACAAAGAAGAAGCCAGCCCCTGCAGGAGAGCAGGATTTGCGCATGATCCCCCGCGACAGAGCATCGGCAACATACTCCTCCATAGCACAATTCTCTGCAAAAGACAGAGGGTACACCCGGCCCCGAGGAGGAATGGCTCCGGGTTGCAGGTCTATGGCACAATCGTAAGACCGGTGAGGAGGCAACGTACCGGCACGCACCTTGTCAAACACGTCTAGGAACTCTCGGTACTCCTCTGGCAATTGAGATACTGAAGAAGTGCACAAGACTTTAACTGGTTTCCAAAGACAAGTGGAAATACATTGCGGGGACCACGACAAAATTTCAGACCTGCGCCAGTCGAGACTGGGATTTTGCTTTTGGAGCCAGGGATAACCCAGAACAACCGGAAAATACGGAGAGTTTATCACCTGGAACTGGAGGGTTTCAAAATGGAGAGCCCCAACAGCCATGGACAACGGAGCAGTTTCGTGAGTAACGGGTGCGGGCTGAAGGGGCCTGCCATCAATGGCCTCAATAGCAAGCGGAATGGACTGAGGCAAAACAGGAATGGAGTGCTTTAATACAAAAGCACTGTCAATGAAATAACCCGCAGCACCGGAGTCAACAAGAGCCTGGGTGACTATGGAGGAGTCCACCCAGGAAAGGACAACCGTGACCAAAGATTTCTCCTTAAGCGGTTCCGGGGACGAGGATAAACCACCCAAGGTCTGCCCCCAACAGGACCTTAGGTGTGAGCGAATAGTCAGACGAGCCGGAATCAGGAACAAGGAAAACAGCAGAGTCATGAACAAGCCAGGGATCAGGAACCAGGAAGGACATCAGGCAGCCAGGTAATACACAGGAACTCTCACAAACAGGTCTGAGACAACGCAAAGGCAAAGCATACTGAACAGAGGCCCTTTAAATAATAAGTGATGACATCACAATTCTGAGACTGCATCATGTCTCACATGAATGATGAACATCAGTATGGCCATAAAAGGAAGTGCAGGAATTGAGCAGCATCTCCCACAATGCACCATAGTCAGGAAGAAAGGTGAGTAAAATGGCTGCCAGCAGCACATGGCAAACACAACAGGGAAAAAACCCTGACACATATCCTCTTTCAATGAACTTATTTTTAAGAATTGTTGATTGTTCCAAGAAATCTTTTTCATTAGTGCAATTTTTTCTTATATGTAAAAATTGTCCCTTTGGTATATTGTTTTTCCATGTGTGCAGATGACAGCTATCTGCATGAATATACTTATTACTGTCCACTGGTTTAAAATGTGTTTTTGTGTTAATCTTATTGTCCTCAATAAAAATTTCTAAATCTAAAAATATTATCTTTGCTTTATTAATATCATATGTAAAATTTAAACTAAAATCATTTTCATTCATCTTTTTTTTTAAAAAGGACTCGAATTGGGGGTTTGTCCTCTCCAAATAATTAAAATGTCATCTATATATCTTTTATAGGAGACCAGGTTCGCTCCAACTGACGCATTGGAAAGAAAATAATTTACCCGAAAACCCATAAAAAGGTTTGCGTAACTTGAAGCAAACCTGGTCCCCATAGCTGTCCCACAAATTTGATGATAAAAAGCGTCTTCATAATTAAAATAATTATGTGTTAAAATAAATTTAATACTTTCCAAGATAAAATTTCTGTGTGGTAAAATTAAATCTTCGTCTGACTCTAAATAATAATCTACCGCTCTTAGACCATCTATATGTCTGATGCAAGTATACAATGACGTGACGTCACAAGCCACATATTCTCCTCCCATGTAATTTGTTCTAAAAGTTTTATTACATGTGTCGAGTCTTTAAGGTAGCTATCCAAATTGGTTACATGTTTCTGAAAGTAAAGGTCAATGTATTCCGATAGATTTGAAGTTAGTGAACCTATACCAGAAACTATTGGTCGTCCTGGTGGGTTTGTTATGGACTTATGGATTTTGGGTAAAATATAAAACAATGGAACTTTCGGGTATTGTGGTAAAAGATAATTGAATTCTTGGTCATTTAGGATGTCATTATTTTTTGCTTCAGTTAGAATCATTTTAAGTTCTAATTTATAAAAGCTAGTTGGATTTCTTACACATTTTTTATATGTATTAGTATCCCCTATGAGATCTCTACAGATTTTATTGTAAACTTTCGAGTAGGACTATACCTCCGCCCTTGTCCGCGGGTTTAATGATTATTTCTCTATTTTTTTTCCAAAGATTCAAGTGTATCTCTTTGTCTTTTATTTAAAATATAGTCTTTCTGACTTATCTTCTGTTCTTTCATTTCTTTTAAATCATCTAAAACTAATTTTTCAAAGGTTTCCAGAAAAGGACCCTTTTCATGTTTTGGATAGAAAGTTGATTTCTTTTTGAGTCCTGAATGTTTAATCTTATTTGTCTGTTGGACAGTTGTATCTATAATAGCTTTTTCAACTGGTGTTTTAGAAAAATACCTCTTTAAAGTTAGTGATCTGATACATTTTTGCAAATCTATATAGGTATTAAATTTATTAATTATATTATTTCTCTTTAGTTGTAGTTTTAGTTAATCCACTTTTAGACTTATTTGCTGGTTTTGTAAGGGCGAGCATTTATAGGCGCAACCACGCTTTCAACATTCCCCACATTTCTCTAATATCAATTGTTTTAGGTTTTATTGATATAGTGTGGTTGTCTAGTGGAAATACTATAAAACACTATTATTAATTTCTTATATTGTTTAGTCCGAAAGCATGTCCCCTGAGACAGATGTTCCTGAGAAAGCCACCATGGGGGAGAGTCTTGTCGACTGATCTAGATCTATCCTCAGACAGATCCGCATAGTCTCTGTTCCATTGACTGAGCATGCATAACTGCAGAGCTCTCAAATGGAATTGAGCAAAGGGAATGATGTCCATGGAAGCAACCATCAGACCAATTACCTCCATACATTGAGCCACTGATGGCCGAACAGTAGACTGTAAAAAGAGGCAAGAATCTTTGTTTTTCTGACCTCCGTCAGAAATATCTTCATTGATAGGGAATCTATTATGGTCCCTAAGAAAACCACACTTGTAGCTGGAACAAGGGAACTCTTCTCCAGATTCACTTTCCATCCGTGGGAACCTAGAAAAAAAGACAAGATCTCTGTGTGAGAGTTTGCATGTTGAAAAAACAGCGACTAAACCAATATGTCGTCCAGGTAGGGCACCACTGCAATTCCAGACACCTGTTTACTGCCAAGAGAGCCCCCAGAACCTTTGAGAAAATTCTGGGAGCTGTGGCAAGGCCAAACGGAAGAGCCACAAACTGAAAATGTTTCTCTAGAAAGGCAAATCTCAGGAACTTGTGATGATCCCTGTGCATGGGAATATGAAGGTACGCATCTAAAGGAAGAATGGAACGGATCGTCTCCTTCTTGAAGGACGGTACTCTAAGAAATTTGTTTAGACACTTCAGGTCTAGACGAGGTCTGAAAGTTCCCTCTTTTTTGGGAACCATGAACAGATTAGAATAGAAACCTAGACACTGTTCCTGGACTGGAACTGTAATTTCCAGGGAGAAGAGATCCTATACACATTTCAAGAACGCCTCTCTTTTTATCTGGTCTGCAGATAACCTTGAGAGGTGGAACCTGCCCCAGGGAGGAAAAGTCTTGAATTCCAACTTGTAACCCTGAGATACTATGCCCACGGCCCAGGGATCCGGGACATCCCGTACCCATGTCTGAGAAAATTGGGAAAGTCTGCCCCCCACTAGATCCGCTCCCGGATCAAGGGCAAACCCTTCATGCTGATTTAGAGTCAGCTGTGGGTTTCTTTGATTGCTTCCCCTTGTTCCAAGACTGATTGGGTTTCCAAGAAGGCTTGGACTGTTCCTGCTTGGAAGGGGAAGGCTTACCTCTGAAGTTACGAAAGGAACGAAAATTACTCTGACATCTTTTCGACTTATTCTTATCTTGTGGAAGAAAAAGTAAATTTATGCTTACCTGATAAATTAATTTCTTCTATGGTATGACGAGTCCACGGATTCATCCTTTACTTGTGGGATATTATCCTCCTGCTAACAGGAAGTAGCAAAGAGCACCACAGCAGAGCTGTCTATATAGCTCCTCCCCCCAGTCATTAGACCGAAGGTACAGGAAGAAAAAGGAGAAACTAAAAGGTGCAGATGTGACTGAAGTTTAAAATAAAAAAATATAATCTGTCTTAAAATGACAGGGCGGGCCGTGGACTCGTCGAACCATAGAAGAAATTAATTTATCAGGTAAGCATAAATTTACTTTTCTTCTATAAGGTACGACGAGTCCACGGATTCATCCTTTACTTGTGGGATACAATACCAAAGCTACAGGACACGGATGAACGGGAGGGACAAGACAGATGGTTAAACAGAAGGCACCACTGCTTGAAGAACTTTTCTCCCAAAAATAGCCTCCGAAGAAGCAAAAGTATCAAATTTGTAAAATTTGGAAAAGGTATGAAGCGAAGACCAAGTCGCAGCCTTACAAATCTGTTCAACAGAAGCATCATTTTAAAAAGCCCATGTGGAAGCCACCGCTCTAGTACAGTGAGCTGTAATCCTTTCAGGAGGCTGCTGTCCAGCAGTCTCGTATGCCAAACGGATGATGCTTTTCAGCCAAAAAGAAAGAGGTAGCCGTAGCTTTTTGACCTCTACGTTTTCCAGAATAGACAACAACAAAGAAGATGTTTGACGGAAATCTTTGGTTGCTTGTAAGTAAAATTTCAAAGCACGAACCACGTCCAAGTTGTGCAACAAATGCTCCTTCTTAGAGGAAGGATTAGGACACAGAGAAGGAACAACAATTTCCTGATTGATATTCCTGTTAGTAACAACCTTAGGACGGAATCCAGGTTTGGTACGCAAAACCACCTTATCAGCATGGAAAACAAGATAAGGCGAGTCGCGTTGCAATGCAGATAGTTCAGAAACTCTTCTAGCCAAAGAGATAGCAACTAAAAACAGAACTTTCCAAGATAGAAGCTTAATATCTATGGAATGCATAGGTTCAAACGGAACCCCTTGAAGAACTTTAAGAACTAAATTCAAACTCCATGGTGGAGCAACAGGTTTAAACACAGGCTTGATTCTAACTAAAGCCTGGCAGAACGACTGAACGTCTGGAACATCCGCCAGACGCTTGTGTAGAAGAATTGATAAAGCAGATATATGTCCCTTTAAGGAACTAGCTGATAGCCCCTTCTCCAATCCTTCTTGGAGAAAGGACAAAATCCTAGGAATCCTGATCTTACTCCATGAGTAGCCTTTAGGTTCGCACCAATAAAGATATTTACGCGATATCTTATGATAAATTTTCCTAGTGACAGGCTTTTGAGCCTGAATCAAGGTATCTATGACCGACTCAGAGAAACCCCGCTTGGATAAAATCAAGCGTTCAATCTCCAAGCAGTCAGCCGCAGAGAAACTAGATTTGGATACTGGAACGGACCTTGAATCAGAAGGTCCTGTCTCAGTGGCAGAGTCCATGGTGGAAGAGATGACATGTCCACCAGGTCTGCATACCAAGTCCTGTGTGGCCCCACAGGTGCTATCAAAATCACCAAAGCTCTCTCCTGTTTGATTCTGGCAATCAAACGAAGAAGGAGAGGAAATGGTGGAAACACATAAGCCAGGTTGAATGACCAGGGTACTGCTAGAGCATCTATCAGTACCGCCTGAGGATCCCTTGACGTGGACCCGTAACAAGGAAGTTTGGCGTTCTGACGAGACGCCATCAGATCCAATTCTGGTGTGCCCCATTGCTGAATCAATTGTGCAAACACCTCCGGATGGAGTTCCCACTCCCCCGGATGAAAAGTCTGACGACCTAGAAAATCTGCTTCCCAGTTCTCCACTCCTGGGATATAGATTGCTGATAGATGGCAAGAGTAAGTCTCTGCCCATCGAATTATTGTGGTAACCTCTATCATCGCTAGAGAACTCTTTGTTCCCCCCTGATGATTGATATATGCTACAGTCGTGATATTGTCCGACTGGAATCTTATGAATCTGGCCGAAGCCAGCTGAGGCCACGCCTGAAGCGCGTTGAATCGCTCTCAGTTCTAGAATATTTATCTGGAGGAGAGCCTCCTCCTGAGTCCACAAACCCTGTGCTTTCAGGGAATTCCAGACTGCACCCCAGCCCAATAGGCTGGCGTCCGTCGTCACTATGACCCACGCTGGCCTGCGGAAACACACTCCCTGGGACAGATGATCCTGTGACAACCACCAAAGAAGAGAGTCTCTGGTATCTTGATCCAGATTTATCTGAGGAGATAAATCTGCATAATCCCCATTCCACTGTTTGAGCATGCATAGTTGCAGTGGTCTGAGATGCAAGCGAGCATACGGAACTATGTCCATTGCCGCTACCATTAGTCAGATTACCTCCATACACTGAGCCACTGACGGCCGAGGAATTGAATAAAGAGATCGGCAGGTGGTTAGAAGCTTTGATTTCCTGACCTCCGTCAGAAAATTTTTCATGTTTACCGAATCTATCAGAGTTTCCAGGAATGGAACTCTTGTGAGAGGGATAAGTGAACTCTTTTTTACGTTCACCTTCCACCAGTGAGATCTTAGAAAAGCCAACACGATGTCCGTGTGAGACTTGGCTAGTTGGTAAGTCGACGCCTGAATTAAGATATCGTCCAGATAAGGCGCCACTGCTATGCCCCGCGGCCTTAGAACCGCCAGAAGGGACCCTAGCACCTTTGTGAAAATTCTGGGAGCTGTGGCCAACCCGAAGGGAAGAGCCACAAACTGGTAATGCTTGTCCAGAAAGGCGAACCTGAGGAACTGGTGATGATCTTTGTGGATAGGGATATGTAGATACGCATCCTTTAAGTCCACGGTGGTCATATATTGACCCTCCTGGATCATTGGTAAAATAGTCCGAATGGTCTCCATCTTGAAAGATGGGACTCTGAGGAATTTGTTTAGGATCTTGAGATTGGAGTAAAACCCCTGCCCCTGTTCTGCTTTCGGAACTGGGCAGATTACTCCCATGGTATATAGGTCTTTTACACAGCGTAAGAACGCCTCTCTTTTTGTCTGGTTTGCAGACAATTGAGAAAGATGGAATCTCCCCCTTGGAGGAGAATCTTTGAAATCTAGAAGATACCCCTGGGTTACGATTTCTAAAGCCCAGGAATCCTGAACGTCTCTTGCCCAAGCCTGAGCAAAGAGAGAAAGTCAGAGCAAATTGGTTTTACTTTTAGCGCTTGTGTATAGGGTGACCTGTGGCTCCTATCTAAAGCGGATCCCCAAAAAAGTCTGCGGTGTATGCTGTAGTATAAATAGACAATAAGATAGGAGCGCCAAAGGAGGCAAGGCCAAAGTTAAGGGAATAGATGGTATAATGTAGTCAGAATTAGAATTAGGATTAGAATTAATCCTCTATGATGGTGGACCACAAAGGTTGTGTTAGTCCTACCTAATGTCTTAGTAAATTCGTTAAAAGCGTGAAGTCCAAGCGTTTGGCGCTTTGGATTGGGGGGTAGGGTCACATGTACTGTGAAGACATATATAGGTGCAGGTCAATTTATATTACAGTGGAGAATTGCTATATATGGGAATACTAAATGACACAGAACATACGTCTTCCAAATAAAATATCACAGTTTAATACAGTTTCATACAATTCGATACAAGTTACACAAGAAAATATGGATCCATAACAGTGTTAAAAAGGTTTAAAAACAATATGGCGGTAAAATCCTAAAATTCTAAAACAATTAGAAATGGGTGAAGTCTATCTAACAAGATCTCCACGTATGTGAGGGGGAGGGCAAAAAAAAGGAACAGCTGTACAGCATATATTAAATATTCTAATAGAATAACAATATAAATATGGCGGTGAAAAAATAATAATGATGATAATACAGAAATGAACAAATGATAATACACAAATGAACAAATATGTAGTTAGAAGAAATGTGATCTCTAGACAGACGTGAAGGCAGTCCAAATTAGTGTAAAGTGGTTCAATCCGTAAAAGAACACAAAAAAGTTCAATGGTTATTTAGAATAAAGTTCACAAAAAAGTTTTCCAAGGTGTATAATCCTTTTTGAAAAAAACGTGATGTCTCAAAAAGATGATAGAAAAATATCCAAAATATAAAAATATATAAATGTGACTGGTGTGTGCACAAACTAGTGAACGTGATCACTGAAAAACCAAAAATCGTTTAAACTTCAAAAAGCCTGTGGTTCTTGGTAGAGTGCACAAAAATATAAAAATCAAAAATGTAATGCAAAAATTAGAACAAAAATTAGAAAAAATATATAGAAAAGAACTTGGGGAATCCTCAAAACCTGTAAACAAAAGATAACAACATAGTGTGATATTGTTATAAATAAGCAATAGTTAAAAGGGATAATGCTCACCATATACTTGTCAACGCGTTTCGGCCTGCAGTAGAGGCCTTTCTCAAGACTAACATATGGTGTGGGTGAGCACCAACCTTTATACCTTTTTTCTATCCAATCGTGATCTTCCAAAATTGCACCAAAATTTTGCGCCAAAATTTTGGCGCCAAATAATTGTTCTTCCGGGATTGTGACCCGGTAATGTTACCCCGGAAGTGTCTTGTGGACCTTACTTTTGTTGTTTGTCCAAATAGAGTAATATAGTAATGAAGGCCTATTTGTGCTTTTAAAGCTCTTATGTGTGACCATTATTGTTTTCATTATATCGGTGTAACCCCTTTTCGTTTAGAAGTCTAAACCGCTTCCTGTTGGTGGGTGTGTTTGCACCGGATGTGGTATTACGTAAAACCGGAAGTCGGGGAATCGTACACTTCCGGTTCGGTCGTTAGACCTTTTGTTGTTGTGTTTAGACCTTGGTCATGTTGCATTAAAGCGGAAGTGAGGATTTACATACTTCCGTTTTGGTCGTTAGACCTTTACTGTTAATTTCTTCCGGGTAATAATAAATTTTGTATTTTATTTTATGTTTTGAGACTTTGATTGGTTAGAAAATAGAAAATAGATTATAGATTAGAGTGCCATTATGTGGCTAAATCTAACCTTAGCTCCATAATTGGAGAGAAGAATTTTTTGGAAGGTTGTTCTGTTTTTCTATGGCGTACAAAATTCCTTTGGACTTATAGGAATTCTGCCTGCACCTATATGCCTTAAAAAGTCACATATTGAAAATAATATGTTTGATCATAAAATAATATGTTTGATCATAAAATCCTGTGGTATGTAGTATTTGGGTTTAGTTTAAGCATAAGCCCAACCTATGTAGTAGGAGGTGGAGCGAGAAGTTGTTAGATGGTGGAAAATTAGGTCGTTATGTGTACTGGGTGAGGATTGGAGGATTGGGTTGTGTGTTATTGAACACATGATGAGGTGTCTAATAGATATTTCGATCTAAAGATTGTGGTTCTGTGTGTGGAGGTCTACCATACTATTCCTATGTGAGACTTTCTGATATTCCTGGAGCTATGCAGTAAGTGTAGGTGTGTTGAACTGGACAATAATGTGGCCTGTGTTACTATAGGCTAACAGCATAGTATCACATGTCCTATGTGTAATGGTGATCTAAAAATTGTTGCGGAAACAGTAGAGTAAGTTCTCTGATTGGGTCCCTCATGTTTGTGTCGCTTGCTTTTTTAGAGGGGGACTTCCATCAGACCTTGGGGGGATGTCTTTTTCTCTTTGTGTTGTTATTGCTTTAGACTTAGTAGATGGCAAAGGTCTTCCTTGTTGTTTAGACCCTTTGGATGAAGACAGTCTAAGTCAAAGATCCATCTTGATTCGGCAATCAAGAGTTTTCTTTCATAATTGCCTCCCCTCCAGTTGGGTTTTATTATCTGTATTCCGTAGTATCTGAGGTCCTTGATGTTCCCTCTATGGTGGATGGAAAAATGGTTGTATAGGGTAGTGTCGGTGTTGCCATGTTCGATCTGTAATATATGTTCTCGTATTCTGTCTTTTAGGCATCTCGAGGTCTGACCGACATACTGGAGGCCACAGCTACATTGTATTATGTAGATCACACCTTTAGTACTGCATCTTATCAAGTTCTTGATCTCGTATTTGTTATTGGAATTGTGAGAGAGGAAGTTCTTAGTCTTCAGTCCCCTTTTGCATGTCCAAAGGAATTTTGTACGCCATAGAAAAACAGAACAACCTTCCAAAAAATTCTTCTCTCCAATTATGGAGCTAAGGTTAGATTTAGCCACATAATGGCACTCTAATCTATAATCTATTTTCTATTTTCTAACCAATCAAAGTCTCAAAACATAAAATAAAATACAAAATTTATTATTACCCGGAAGAAATTAACAGTAAAGGTCTAACGACCAAAACGGAAGTATGTAAATCCTCACTTCCGCTTTAATGCAACATGACCAAGGTCTAAACACAACAACAAAAGGTCTAACGACCGAACCGGAAGTGTACGATTCCCCGACTTCCGGTTTTACGTAATACCACATCCGGTGCAAACACACCCACCAACAGGAAGCGGTTTAGACTTCTAAACGAAAAGGGGTTACACCGATATAATGAAAACAATAATGGTCACACATAAGAGCTTTAAAAGCACAAATAGGCCTTCATTACTATATTACTCTATTTGGACAAACAACAAAAGTAAGGTCCACAAGACACTTCCGGGGTAACACTACCGGGTCACAATCCCGGAACAACAATTATTTGGCGCCAAAATTTTGGCGCAAAATTTTGGTGCAATTTTGGAAGATCACGATTGGATAGAAAAAAGGTATAAAGGTTGGTGCTCACCCACACCATATGTTAGTCTTGAGAAAGGCCTTATCCCTTTTAACTATTGCTTATTTATAACAATATCACACTATGTTGTTATCTTTTGTTTACAGGTTTTGAGGATTCCCCAAGTTCTTTTCTATATATTTTTTCTAATTTTTGCATTACATTTTTGATTTTTATATTTTTGTGCACTCTACCAAGAACCACAGGCTTTTTGAAGTTTAAACAATTTTTGGTTTTTCAGTGATCACGTTCACTAGTTTGTGCACACACCAGTCACATTTATATATTTTTATATTTTGGATATTTTTCTATCATCTTTTTGAGACATCACGTTTTTTTCAAAAAGGATTATACACCTTGGAAAACTTTTTTGTGAACTTTATTCTAAATAACCATTGAACTTTTTTGTGTTCTTTTACGGATTGAACCACTTTACACTAATTTGGACTGCCTTCACGTCTGTCTAGAGATCACATTTCTTCTAACTACATATTTGTTCATTTGTGTATTATCATTTGTTCATTTCTGTATTATCATCATTATTATTTTTTCACCGCCATATTTATATTGTTATTCTATTAGAATATTTAATATATGCTGTACAGCTGTTCCTTTTTTTTGCCCTCCCCCTCACATACGTGGAGATCTTGTTAGATAGACTTCACCCATTTCTAATTGTTTTAGAATTTTAGGATTTTACCGCCATATTGTTTTTAAACCTTTTTAACACTGTTATGGATCCATATTTTCTTGTGTAACTTGTATCGAATTGTATGAAACTGTATTAAACTGTGATATTTTATTTGGAAGACGTATGTTCTGTGTCATTTAGTATTCCCATATATAGCAATTCTCCACTGTAATATAAATTGACCTGCACCTATATATGTCTTCACAGTACATGTGACCCTACCCCCCAATCCAAAGCGCCAAACGCTTGGACTTCACGCTTTTAACGAATTTACTAAGACATTAGGTAGGACTAACACAACCTTTGTGGTCCACCATCATAGAGGATTAATTCTAATCCTAATTCTAATTCTGACTACATTATACCATCTATTCCCTTAACCTTTGGCCTTGCCTCCTTTGGCGCTCCTATCTTATTGTCTATTTATACAAAGAGAGAAAGTCTGCCCCCTACTAGATCCGGTTCCGGATCGGGGGTTACCCCTTCATGCTGTCTTGGTGGCAGCAACGGGCTTCTTGGCCTGTTTACCTTTATTCCAAGTCTGGTTAGGTATCCAGACTGACTTGGATTGAGCAAAATTCCCCTCTGATTTTGCAGCAGGGGAAGAGGTAGAGGGACCACCCTTCAAGTTTCGAAAGGAACGAAAATTATTTTGTTTGGCCCTCATCTTATTTGTCTTATCCTGAGGAAGGGCATGGCCTTTCCCTCCAGTGATGTCTGAAATGATCTCTTTCAGTGCAGGCCCGAATAGGGTCTTACCTTTGAAAGGGATGGCTAAAAGCTTAGATTTTGATGACACATCAGCAGACCAGGACTTAAGCTATAACGCTCTACGTGCTAAAATGGCAAAACCTGAATTCTTTGCCGCTAATTTATTCAGTTGAAAAGCGGCATCTGTAATAAAAGAATTAGCTAGCTTGAGAGCCCTAATTCTATCCAGAATATCATCTAATGGGGTCTCAACCTGAAGAGCCTCCTCCAGAGCCTCGAACCAAAAAGCAGCTGCAGTAGTTACAGGAACAATGCACACTATAGGTTGGAGAAGAAAACCCTGATGAACAAATATTTTCTTTAGGAGACCCTCTAATTTTTTATTCATAGGATATTTGAAAGCACAACTGTCCTCAATAGGTATAGTTGTATGCTTAGCCAGGGTAGAAATAGCTCCCTCCACCTTAGGGAGGGGGAGCGAACGGAATACCTGGTCTATCCCACAGGAGTTACTAAGGATAGTAACAATGTCCGAAATCCTCTTAGGGACTGGAAAAACATCAGTGTAGGCAGGAACCTCTAGAAATCTGTCCATTTTACACAATTTCTCTGGAACTACAATAGGGTCACAATCATCCAGAGTTGCTAAAACCTCCCTGAACAACAAGCGGAGGTGTTCTAGCTTAAATTTAAAAGCCGTCATATCTGAGTCTGTCTGAGGGAACATCTTTCCTGAATCAGAAGTCTCTCCCTCAGACAGCAAATCCCTCACCCCCAACTCAGAACATTGTACGGGTACATCGGATATGGCTAATAAAGCGTCAGAGGGCTCAGCATTTGTTCTCACACCAGACCTACTGCGCTTCCCCTGCAACCCAGGCAGCTTAGATAAAACCTCTGTGAGGGTAGTATTCATAACTGCGGCCATATCTTGCAGGGTGAAAGAATTAGATGCACTAGAAGTACTTGGCGTCGCTTGTGCAGGCGTTAATGGTTGTGACACTTGGGGAGAATTAGATGGCATAACCTGATTCCCTTCTGACTGAGAATCATCCTGCGACATACTTTTAGTAGCTAAAATATGTTCTTTGCAATTTATTGACCTTTCAGTGCATGAGGGACACATTCTAAGTGGGGGTTAAACAATGGCTTCTAAACATATTGAACATTGACTTTCCTCAACGTCAGACATGTTGAACAGGCTAGTAATGACCACAAACAAGCATGAAAACACTTTATTTAGTGAAAAAATAATCTTAAAAAACGGTACTGCGCCTTTAAGAGAAAAAAAGCATACACGTTCTGCAAAACTGCTTTAAAATACACCAAATTTTTCAAATTTTTGACAGCAGACTCAATATGTGTAGTTAACTTTGCCCCACGAGAGAATTTAACATTTAACCCTTTATTGTGCAAACCGGATTGAAAATAAGACCTAAATCCGGAAAAAACACCCCCAGCACCTTGCCACAGCCCTGCTGTGGCGCCTACCTGCCCTTAGGGATTGTAAATATGGGGTTAAAGCTTCGATATGGCCCAAAACATCCACAAGGGCCCTCAGGAGTTGGAGCTTGCTGCTTGCTGAGAGATAACAACTGTGCATCTGAGGCGTGAAAATAGGCCCTGCCCATCACACTCTATGTCTTTACAGCCTCAAAGAACTGCACCAGAACGGTTTTAAACTAGCCATGTGGGTCTGAGACCCAAAAAATAAGCCAAGTGTACCCTCAATAAAGTGCCACAAAACGATATTGCTCAAAAAACGCTAACAGCACTCCCAGTTCACAAAACGTTTGCCCACGAACATTCAAAAACTGAGTGTCAACCATTTTTTAATTAGCCCCTTATGCAAGCTTAGTAATGCCCTTCTATAGCTCTTAGGATTACTGCTTACCCTTACCCTCATGGGGATACTGTCAGCCTTTCTGAAATACACAGTCTCTACAGAAAATATGACTGAACATACCTCATTGCTGTATAGCATGAAAACGTTCCTCACACTGAAGTTTCCTGTACCCCTCAGCCTCTGTGGGAACTTCAGTGGATCTTAGTTACAAATGCTAAGATCATCATCCTCCAGGCAGAAGTCTTCATCCATCTGTTGCCTGAGAGTAAATAGTACACACCGGTACCATTTAAAACAAAAAACTCTTGCTTGAAGAAATTAAAAACTAATATTTTATCACCTCTTTCACTTTACCCTTCCTAGTACTTAGAGTAGGCAAAGAGAATGACTGGGGGGTGGAGCTAAGGGAGGAGCTATATAGACAGCTCTGCTGTGGTGCTCTTTGCCACTTCCTGTTAGCAGGAGGATAATATCCTACAAGTAAAGGATGAATCCGTGGACTCGTCGTACCTTATAGAAGAAAGACCCTTTACCACCCGTGATATCGGAAATAATTTCCGCCACACCAGGTCCAAACAAGGTCTTCTCCTTGTAAGGAATCGCCAAAAGGCTTGGACTTAGATGAAACATCCAATGACTAAGATTTCAGCCACAAGGCTCTGTGCGCTAATACAGCGAAACCAGATATTTTGGCTCCCAACTTAATAACCTGCAACGAAGCATCAGTAATAAAGGAATTGGCTAACTTAAGAGCCTTTATCCTGTCTTGGAGCTCCTCCAAGGGAGTCTCTCCCTGAAGAGACTCAGACAATGCGTTGAACCAATAGGCTGCCGCACTTGTCACAGTAGCAATACACACCGCAGGTTGCCATTGGAGACCTTGATGAACATACATCCTTTTCAAATAAGCCTCCTTTTTGTCCATTGGATCTTTAAAGGAGCAGCTATCCTCAATAGGAATAGTAGTTCATAGCCAGAGTAGAAATTGCCCTTTCCACTTTGGGCACCGTTTGCCACGACTCCTTAATGGAGTCTGCCACAGGAAAACATCTTTTTAAACACCGGAGACAAGGAAAAAGGCATCCCAGG
The DNA here is from genome assembly GCF_027579735.1 of Bombina bombina. Taxonomy (NCBI): domain Eukaryota; kingdom Metazoa; phylum Chordata; class Amphibia; order Anura; family Bombinatoridae; genus Bombina; species Bombina bombina. Next base: position 860,603,384 of record NC_069500.1, read on the forward strand.
TCTCTCCCATTCCTGTGCAATAATTTCCGTAGCACGGTCTGGCACAGGAAACACCTCCACAGAGAAAGGAACATCAAAGTACTTATTAAGTTTACTAGATTTCCTAGGGTTGACAACGACAGAGGTATCGGAGTCATCCAAGGTAGCCAAAACCTCCTTTAACAAGACACGGAGGTGTTCAAGCTTAAATCTGAAGGATACAACTTCAGCTTCAGATGAAGGAATTACTGTCTGAATCTGAGATTTCACCCTCAGAGGCTACCAACGTATCTTCCTCATCAGACTTATGAGAGAGAGCAACTTGGGTAGCCGAAACATTTCTATCTGAATCTCTAAATTTCCTCTTGCGTTTTCACTGTAGCATGGGAATAGCAGCTAATACCGCAGATCCTGCAGAAGATATCCGGGCGGCAATTTCTGCTTGCAAATAGACTCCTCCAGGAGATTGAGAGGAACCGCATGGCACTGCATTGGACGCCATTAAGATTTGGGACGATGGAGGAGAAAGCTGTGGTGTTGCCTGAACAGCATCACCCTGAGAGAATGGTGGCTCAGGAGCAAAAAGTCTATCTTTATGTAACAGAGTCCTCTCTATGCATGAGGAACAGAAAGGCAGGGGAGGTTCAACTTGGTTATCAAAGCAAAACTTGCATTGATCTATAGTAGTAATTTCCTGGTCCATACTGAAATAAAAATACTTTAATGTCAAAAAGGATTTAATCCTGCACTGTCCCTTTAAGAAGTATAGCTCTCCAAGGACAATCTGTGTCCACATAAAGGGTTCAATAAGGAAGCGGCAACTAAAATTCTAATTTAGGTGTTAAAAATAGAAAAACAATTGGGAGAGTAATTAGACAGAATTCAAGACCTCTACACCTCAGCGTATAGCTGACGCACCTACCTGCCCCCTCTTGACCAGCGGAGTCACAACTGTGATGCAGCAATAGAGACACAGTTGAAACGCACCCGCTCCGGTCTCCTCTGACAGGAAATAACGTGACACGTGATCGGAATCAGAAAATGCACCACTATCTTAGAAAGCGCGCAATCACAGGCTAAAAGACCGCCTTCCAGAAGACCTACCTCCCAGTGCTAAGAATGCTTTCCTTCTTAGTGACTTGAGTGGGACAAAGTGGCCATAAGCAAGGAAACGACCTGTCAGCATGGTCTGACCCTCGCAACTGCCCATATAGTCGCACTAACATAACATTAGCTAACATAGGAATCATTAGGCTATTATAAGAATAATGAACCCCTGAGCAACCAAATGGAAGTTAACACACTTTAATTTCCGGGGGAATGGGTAATAAAGGGATTATCTGGGGGGCGTGTTCCACGCACTGACGTGCACGCTTGACGGAGGCGCTAGAGAGCTGCGCCAAGGAAGGACTAGGCGAGACGCCAGCATTTAGGCGAAGCTCGCACGGGGATAGTCTGGATAGTCGGGATCCACAGCCGGCAGACTGAAAGCCCCCTCCATGAGTCACTCGCAAGTGGGCCAGAACACTCCCTAGGTGAGGTGCGGTTGAGTGAGAAGACAGCACAAGGTGAAGTTATTGTTTTCTTTTTGTTATTTTGAAAAGTGAGTTAACTTTAATTACCTTGTTGCTGTCCCTCTCCCGCAAACATGCCGGGAGTGGTTTCCAATTGGAAAATGCGTGGTTACCACTAAGTTGCACAGGTTACAACCTATGCAGCCCTAAGCCCCCCAATATATATAGGGACTGTGGAGTCTTGTCCTCTCCCATTTTTCTCCCCCCACTTATACTTTGCCTGGGGCAGTCTAACTTACCCTACTTAGGGAAAGGGCTAGCTAGTAACAAACAATAATCATCTCAATCCATGGAACAGACAGCAATTGCGTTAAGTTATAGCTGACTGAGGGGATATTTGCAGTAAGGAGGAAGGAAGACATAGAGGGAGCACAGAAATCTCTTCTTTTATGTGGCTCATAAAGTAACTAGGGCTGAGTTGGAACAAGGTGACCTGAAGTATAAACAGAGAGCTGGGCTGCTGTGAAAGGCCCAGACTTCTTTACTTGGCACAACAGAGTGCCGCTACTTTTGTGAGTATTCTGACGCTATCTGTGTCTCATTATAAATTGTTTGCCGTACAGCCTCACACATGTACTGCATGTATTTGTGTTTGTTTCCTTTTTCTCTGAGGTCTAGTAATCCCCTTTCTGGAGACATCGAGCTGGGCTGCTGTAAAAGGCTATTAAATGGCTTGATTACTAGAACAGGAATATTGACTCAGTTACGAATTTAGAAACTATCTGGGAAGCTTTTAAGTCAGTTATAAGGGGGGAGATACTAGTTTGCAGTCAGATTAAAGAAGAAAAATAATACCCACTGGATTCAACTCACTAATCAGATTATAAATAAATATCAAAAGTATGTTAAGAATAATTATAAAACTAATTGGTTAGAATACTTAGAAGCAAAAAAGCAAAGGGACACCTGGCATATTCTGAAAGAAACCCAGAGTGAGTTGAAGATAAATAGTAATTTTATGCAGTATGGTAACAAAATAGGAAAATATCTTGCAAAAATGGTGAATACACGTAAAGCAAGCAAAGTAATAACATCTATTAAAACAAAAAATAAAACACTTACTCCCCCTCAAGATATTTCAGGTGAATTTCATCAATATTTCAAAATACTCTATCAGGATAAGGTAGTAGATCAACAAAAGAAAGATCGGTTTTGGGGTGGAATTAAACTACCTTTAATAGCAAAGGAAGATTTGGATTTGTTAAAGTCGCTGATTCTGGAGGATGAAATTAAAAAAACTATAAAGAAATTAAAGCTTAATAAGGCTCCAGGTCCTGATGACCTACCAGGAGAACTATATAAAATTATTGGTGATGAAATTACCCCTCTACTAAATAGAGTATATAATTCTTTTTTTATAGAAGGTAACTCCCCCTCTAGTTACTTTACTGAATCTAGAATAATTTTAATTTCAAAACAAGGAAAAAATAGGGAATTAATGGACTCATATAGGCCCATTTCTCTTTTAAATGTTGACTATAAAATTTTAACACATATACTGGCAAATAGACTCCAAATGGTTATAGGTTCACTCATTCATCCGAATCAAACGGTGTTTATTAAAGGAAGGACACTAGTGAATAACATCAGGAAATTGGAAATAGCGATAAATTATTATGAAACAAGGGATAAGGTAGGCATAGCCTTAATAGTTTATGCAGCAGTTATATCTATAGACACACAAAAGGCTTTTGATTCTTTACTTTGGGATCATATGTTTACAGCTATTAGAAACTTTGGTATGCTAGGTAATTTTTTTCAGATTATTTCATTATTATATTCCTGTCCGTTAGCTGCCCTGGTTATTAATGCTTCAGTATTGGATAAGTTTATTCTACAATGGGGGACAAGACAAGGCTGCCCCTTATCCCCTCTCCTTTTTAATCTGGCCTTAGAGCCACTAGCTGTATTTCTTAGGCAAAATTTGGAGGGTATTGATATTGGAAAGTATAAAATTTAACAAGCAATATATGCGGATGACCTCATCTTCACTCAAAACCTCCAAAACAATCTTCCTATAATTATTAATGTTTTAGAATCCTTTAAGGCCTTCACAGGCTTTGCAATAAATAAAGATACATGTGAAATACTGTGGTTAATTAAACATAAGAACTCACCCATAACACCTTTTAAGGAGGCAAAATAACATAATTTATGTAAGAATTTACCTGATAAATTCATTTCTTTCATATTGGCAAGAGTCCATGAGCCTCAAAATGCCTATAAATACACCCCTCACCACACCCACAATTCAGTTTAACGAATAGCCAAGCAGTGGGGTGCTAAAGAAAGGAGTAGAAAGCATCAACAAAGGAAATTTGGAAATAATTGTGCTTTATACAAAAAATCATAACCACCATAAAAAGGGTGGGCCTCATGGACTCTTGCCAATATGAAAGAAATGAATTTATCAGGTAAATTCTTACATAAATTATGTTTTCTTTCATGTAATTGGCAAGAGTCCATGAGCTAGTGACATATGGGATATCAATACCCAAGATGTGGAGTCTTCCCCTCAAGAGTCACTAGAGAGGGAGGGAAAAAACAAAATTTATGCTTACCTGATAAATTTATTTCTCTTGTGGTGTATCCAGTCCACGGATTCATCCATTACTTGTGGGATATTCTCCTTCCCAACAGGAAGCTGCAAGAGGACAACCACAGCAGAGCTGTCTTATAGCTCCTCCCCTAACTGCCACTCCCAGTCATTCGACCGAAGACAAGCAAGAGAAAGGAGAAACTATAGGGTGCAGTGGTGACTGTAGTTTAAAAATAAAAAACACCTGCCTTAAAATGACAGGGCGGGCCGTGGACTGGATACACCACAAGAGAAATAAATTTATCAGGTAAGCATAAATTTTGTTTTCTCTTGTAAGGTGTATCCAGTCCACGGATTCATCCATTACTTGTGGGATACCAATACCAAAGCTATAGGACACGGATGAAGGGAGGGACAAGGCAGGCGCTTAAACGGAAGGCACCACTGCCTGTAAGACCTTTCTCCCAAAAATAGCCTCCGAAGAAGCAAAAGTATCAAATTTGTAGAATTTAGAAAAAGTATGAAGCGAAGACCAAGTCGCCGCCTTACAAATCTGTTCAACAGAAGCCTCATTCTTAAAAGCCCATGTGGAAGCTACCGCTCTAGTGGAATGAGCTGTAATTCTTTCAGGAGGCTGCTTGCCAGCAGTCTCATAAGCTAAACGGATTATACTTCTTAGCCAAAAAGAAAGAGAAGATGCCGAAGACTTTTGACCTCTCCTCTGTCCAGAGTAGACCACAAACAAAGCAGATGTTTGACGAAAATCCTTCGTAGCTTGTAAATAAAATTTTAAAGCACGAACCACATCAAGATTGTGTAATAGACGTTCCTTCTTTGAAGAAGGATTAGGACATAGTGAATCTCCTGATTGATATTTTTATTAGATACCACCTTAGGAAGAAAACCAGGTTTGGTACATAACACTACCTTATCTGCATGGAAAATGAGATAAGGGGAATCACATTGTAAAGCAGATAATTCCGAAACTCTTTGAGCCGAGGAGATAGCTACTAAAAACAGAACTTTCCAAGATAAAAGTTTAATATCTATGGAATGCAAAGGTTCAAACGGAACCCCTTGCAGAACCTTAAGAACTAAATTTAAACTCCATGGCGGAGCAACAGGTTTAAACACAGGCTTGATTCTAACTAAAGCCTGACAAAACGCCTGAACATCTGGAGTATCAGCCAGACGCTTGTGCAAAAGAATTAGATAGAGCAGAAATCTGTCCCTTTAAGGAACTAGCTGACAATCCCTTCTCCAATCCTTCTTGGAGAAAAGATAATATCCTAGGAATCCTGACCTTACCTTACTCCTTTGGATTCACACCAATGAAGATATCTACACCATATCTTATGATAGATTTGGATGGTTGAATGGACCCTGAAGTAGAAGGTCCTGCCTCAGCGGCAGAGTCCATGGTGGAAGGGATGACATGTCCACCAGATCTGCATACCAAGTCCTGCATGGCCACGCAGGTGCTATCAAAATCACCAAAGCTCTCTCCTGCTTGATCTTGGCAATCAGACGAGGGAGCAGAGGAAACGGTGGAAACACATAAGCCAGGTTGAAGGACCAAGGCGCTGCTAGAGCATCTATCAGCGTTGCCTTGGGATCCCTGGACCTGGATCCGTAACAAGGAAGCTTGGCGTTCTGACGAGACGCCATGAGATCCAGTTCTGGTTTGCCCCAAAGTTGAATCAACTGTGCAAATACCTCCGGATGGAGTTCCCATTCCCCCGGATGAAAAGTCTGCCGACTTAGAAAATCCGCCTCCCAGTTCTCTACTCCTGGGATATGGATAGCTGATAGATGGCAAGAGTGAACCTCTGCCCATAGAATTATTTTTGAAACCTCCAACATTGCTAGGGAACTCCTTGTTCCCCCTTGATGGTTGATGTAGGCTACAGTCGTGATATTGTCCGACTGAAAGCTGAGGCCAAGCCTGAAGAGCATTGAATATCGCTCTTAGTTCAAGAATGTTTATCGGAAGGAGTGCCTCCTCCTGAGTCCACGAGCCCTGAGCCTTCAGGGGGTTACAGATGGCACCCCAGCCCAGAAGGCTGGCATCTGTCGTTACTATTGTCCAATCTGGCCTGTGGAAGGTCATACCCTTGGACAGATGGACCCGAGATAGCCACCAGAGAAGATAATCCCTGGTCTCTTAATCCAGATTTAGTAGAGGGGACAAATCTGTGTAATCCCCATTCCACTGACTGAGCATGCAAAGTTGCAGCGGTCTGAGATGTAGGCGGGCAAACGGCACTATGTCCATTGCCGCTACCATTAAGCCGATTACTTCCATACACTGAGCCACTGAAGGGCGAGAAGTAGAATAAAGAACACGGCAGGAATTTAGAAGTTTTGACAAACTGGCCTCTGTCAGGTAAATCTTCATTTCTACAGAATCTATCAGAGTTCCTAGGAAGGAAACTCTTGTGAGAGGGGATAGAGAACTCTTTTCTTCGTTCACCTTCCACCCATGAGACCTCAGGAATGCCAGAACAATGTCCGTATGGGACATGGCGATTTGAAAATTCGACGCCTGTATCAGAATGTCGTCTAGGTAAGGGGCTACTGCTATACCCCGCGGCCTTAGGACCGCTAGGAGTGAAAAAGGGTGTGTGTGTACAAGCGCTAAGGTAATCCCTAAGCTGTATCCAAACAGAGATCCTAACCAACCTCCAAAAAATATGCACAAGTAGTAAGAAGTGAATACAGCGCCAACAAGAGGCCAAGGGATAAATATACTCACAGAGAGATAAAAGAAGATTATTTAATGAACCATGTTAAAAAGCATCAGTAATAAAAGACTATATATAAAAAATGTAAAAAGCACATATAAATAAAATTACAAATACAGGAATATCTTACAGAAGCGGCTCAAAGGGCCAAAGCTGATAATTACAATAAAAACAGAGGTAATAACAGGTGATCAGTGTGAGTGGTACACCAGAATAAGAGTGTATACTAATAAAACAGAATTAGCCTAAGTACAACTGTAGCAAGTGCATCAAGCAAAAAACTAATAAACAATACTACAAACAATAGTGTTCAAAATTAGTGTTACAAAAATAGTGTTCCAAAAAATAGAAAAATGCACTGCAGTGCAAAAAAAGGGGGGTAGCAAAATAATTGTATAGATACAATCAAATAGTGAGTGAGTGCAAATGGATATAAAAATGCTAGCTACTTAATCCAGTGAGGTTAAGATATAATTAAATAAAATACACAATATGCAATAACATAAAAAATAAAATACACAATATGCAATAACATAAAAAATAAAATATAAAATATAATCCAAAAAAGTATTCAAAAAGTTGATCAACAAATGTTAGTGAAGAACAAAAATAAGTCAATCAAAACAAAAAAATGGAAAAAATGGGTGATGAAAAGCAAGGTGAAAGTGAGGAAATTGATTCCTTCCAATGTTAGTTACTTTAACAGATCCAAATTCCTGAGTGTGGTTGCTGAAGTAGCTGATTGGATCCTAGCACCTGTCAGCTGCTCCTATGGTATCCTAAAAAGTGTCCCTGTAAAAAAAGAAATTCACAACATAGTGTATCCAATATGAGAATGAAGTAAAGATTAAAGTAATGCTTACCAATATGTCAACGCGTTTCTGCCCTCAAAAAAGGGCCTTTCTCAAGACTAGAATATTGGTAATGGCAGCTGGCCTTATATACAGTTTAGAAGTAGCCTATATGGTAGTTTAATTGATTAATTGTATTGTTTGGGCGCCAAATCCCTCCACTTCCTGTGTAACATCTAAAAGATTCCCCCATAAAGTGTAGTATCACTTCCTGTGTAACATCTAAAAGATTCCCCTCCACTTCCTGTGTAACATCTAAAAGATTCCCCCATAAAGTGTAGCATCACTTCCTGTGTAACATCTAAAATATTCCCCTCCACTTCCTGTGTAACATCTAAAAGATTCCCCCATAAAGTGTAGTATCACTTCCTGTGTAACATCTAAAAGATTCCCCTCCACTTCCTGTGTAACATCTAAAAGATTCCCCCATAAAGTGTAGCATCACTTCCTGTGTAACATCTAAAAGATTCCCCCATATGGCAAACCGGAAGTATATAAATTTTCCCGGATTAATTTTATACATATCTAAATATATAGGTCATTCAAAAGGCATGTATATGGCCTTAGATTTATCCAGTTGTTTCTTTCTCGATTGCCGGTATCTTTGTTTTGGCTTACCAGTTTCAAGCCCAATATCGGAGCTACCCGGTAGTGACGTAACCGTTGACGTCACTTCCGGTCCGGCGATATTACATAGACAAGCCGCTAGCAACATTAGCATGCTGTACAATGCTAATATATGCGGCTGTCAGTTACGCCTCCCATCTAGTATATTAAATCCTTAGAGAGCCCTGGGGATAAAGATGTCAGAACAATGCCCACCAATGTGTCAATAAAGGGGATAAGTGTCAAGGCACTATTGGCCCCCAAACGTTATAACGATAGATAAAGGCTATGTAATCACAAACATTGAGATTTACAAAAAACTAACACATATTTTATGTCAGTGGGACAAAGGAAACAATAAAAACAATAAAAACAATAACGGCAAGTATTTTTGGAAATTAAATAACGGTTTTGTTATCTATTTCTCTTAAGTCCAAAGGGGTCAGATAATATTTTCTTTCTATAGCCATATTTTATATATCCATCATTATACTAGTAGATGGATTGAATGATCTCAAATATTATAATATGTGTTAACATATTGTCAAAGTGTGTTTAAGATACACTGGTAGTGGATTAAGTGATCTTAAATATTATAATATGTGTTAACATATTGTTAAAATATTTTGAGATATGTTTGACATTTCATAAAGAGAAGAGAAGTTGTATATACTTTTATGGATCCTTCAATGTCATTGAGCCATGCTCAGATGGTAAGATCTCGCCTATTTATAAGAAATAAAGTTATTTTAATTTATTTTATAAAAGATCAGAATCATAGTGAGAGGAGGAAGAAATTAACCTGTGATGAATTATTTACAGAGGGCAAACTGCTTAGTTATTAAAAAAGTCCTAGAATGTATGGTAACATGGTTCATTAAATAATCTTCTTTTATCTCTCTGTGAGTATATTTATCCCTTGGCCTCTTGTTGGCGCTGTATTCACTTCTTACTACGACCGCTAGGAGTGACCCTAGAACCTTCGTAAAGATCCTTGGTGCCGTGGCTAACCCAAAAGGAAGAGCCACAAACTGGTAATACCTGTCTAGGAAGACGAACCTGAGAAACCGATGATGATCTCTGTGTATCGGAATGTGAAGATAAGCATCCTTTAAGTCCACGGTAGTCATATATTGATCCTCCTGGATCATAGGTAGGATGGTTCGAATAGTCTCCATCTTGAAGGATGGGACCCTGAGAAATTTGTTTAAGATCTTGAGATCTAAGATTGGTCTGAAGGTTCCCTCTTTCTTGGGAACTACAAACAGATTTGAATAGAAGCCTTGCCCCTGTTCCTCCTTTGGAACTGGGTGGATCACTCCCATAACTAGGAGGTCTTGAACACAATGTAAGAATGCCTCTCTATCTGGTTTGCAGATAATTGTGAGAGATGAAATCTCCCCTTTGGAGATGAAGCTTTGAAATCCAGAAGATATCCCTGGGAAACAAACTCCAGAGCCCAGGGATCCTGGACGTCTCTTGCCCAAGCCTGGGCGAAGAGAGAAAGTCTGCCCCCTACTAGATCCGTTTCCGGATCGGGGGCTGATCCTTCATGCTGTCTTAGAGGCAGCAGCAGGTTTTTTGGCCTGCTTTCCCTTGTTCCAAGCCTGGTTAGGTCTCCAAACCGGCTTGGACTGGGCAAAATTTCCCTCTTGTTTTGTATTAGAGGAAGTTGAAGCTGCGCCACTCTTGAAGTTTCGAAAGGAACGAAAATTAGTCTGTCTGGTCCTTAATTTGTTGGACCTATCCTGAGGAAGGGCGTGACCTTTTCCTCCAGTAATATCAGAAATGATCTCCTTCAGTCCGGGCCCGAAAAGGGTCTGCCCCTTGAAGGGAATGTTGAGAAGCTTAGACTTTGAAGTAACGTCAGCTGACCAGGATTTAAGCCATATCGCCCTACGCGACTGAATAGCAAAACCTGAATTTTTAGCCGTTAGCTTGGTTAAATGAACAACGGCGTCAGAAACAAATGAATTGGCTAGCTTAAGAGCTTTAAGCTTGTCAAGGATATCATCCAACGGGGTTTCTACCTGTAGAGCCTCTTCTAGAGACTCAAACCAGAAGGCCGCAGCAGCAGTGACTGGGGCAATGCATGCAAGAGGCTGGAGAATAAAACCTTGTTGAATAAAAATTTTCTTAAGTTAACCCTCTAATTTTTTGTCCATTGGATCTAGAAAAGCACAACTGTCCTCGACAGGGATAGTTGTACGCTTCGCTAGGGTAGAGACTGCTCCCTCCACCTTAGGGACCGTCTGCCACAAGTCCCATGTAGCGACATTTATAGGAAACATCTTTTTAAAAACAGGAGGGGGAGAGAACGGTACACCTAGTCTATCCCATTCCTTAGTAATAATTTCTGAAAACCTCTTAGGGATTGGAAAAACATCAGTGTAAACAGGCACTGCATAGTATTTATCCAACTTACACAATTTCTCTGGGACTACAATGGCGTCACAGTCATCCAGAGTTGCTAAAACCTCCCTAAGCAACACGCGGAGGTGTTCAAGTTTAAATTTAAATGTAGACATATCAGAATCAGGTTGAAGTGTCTTCCCTGAATCAGAAAAATCACCCACAGATAGAAGCTCTCCTGCTTCGGCTTCTGCACATTGTGAGGGTATATCAGACATAGCTACTAAAGCGTCAGACAGCTCTGTATTTGTTCTAGCCCCAGAGCTGTCTCGCTTTTCTTGTAACCCTGGCAGTTTGGACAATACCTCTGTAAGGGTATGATTCATAACTGCCGCCATGTCTTGTAAGGTATACGCAATGGGCGCGCTAGATGTACTTGGCGTCCCTTGAGCGGGAGTTATAGGTTCTGACACGTGGGGAGAGTTAGTCGGCATAACTTCCCCCTTGTCAATTTCCTCTGGTGATAAATTTTTTTAAGCCAGAATATGGTCTTTAAAATTTATAGTAAGATCAGTGCATTTGGTACACATTCTAAGAGGGGGTTCCACAATAATGAACAAGGAGTTTCCTCTATGTCAGACATGTTTAACAGACTAGTAATGAGACCAGCAAGCTTGGAAAACACTTTAATAAATGCGAACAAGCAGAATATAAAAAACAGTACTGGTGAAAAAACATAATTTATGCTTACCTGATAAATTCCTTTCTTCTGTTGTGTGATCAGTCCACGGGTCATCATTACTTCTGGGATATAACTCCTCCCCAACAGGAAATGCAAGAGGATTCACCCAGCAGAGCTGCATATAGCTCCTCCCCTCTACGTCAGTCCCAGTCATTCGACCAAGAATCAACGAGAAAGGAGTAACCAAGGGTGAAGTGGTGACTGGAGTATAATTTAAAAGATATTTACCTGCCTTAAAACAGGGCGGGCCGTGGACTTATCACACAACAGAAGAAAGGAATTTATCAGGTAAGCATAAATTATGTTTTCTTCTGTTATGTGTGATCAGTCCACGGGTCATCATTACTTCTGGGATACCAATACCAAAGCAAAAGTACACGGATGACGGGAGGGATAGGCAGGCTCATTATACAGAAGGAACCACTGCCTGAAGAACCTTTCTCCCAAAAATAGCCTCCGAAGAAGCAAAAGTGTCAAATTTGTAAAATTTGGAAAAAGTATGAAGCGAAGACCAAGTTGCAGCCTTGCAAATCTGTTCAACAGAGGCCTCATTCTTAAAGGCCCAAGTGGAAGCCACAGCTCTAGTGGAGTGAGCTGTAATTCTTTCAGGAGGCTGCTGTCCAGCAGTCTCATAGGCTAAACGTATTATGCTACGAAGCCAAAAAGAGAGAGAGGTAGCAGAAGCTTTTTGACCTCTCCTCTGTCCAGAATAAACGACAAACAGGGAAGAAGTTTGGCGAAAATCCTTAGTTGCCTGCAAGTAGAACTTGAGGGCACGAACTACATCCAGATTGTGTAGAAGACGTTCCTTCTTTGAAGAAGGATTTGGACACAAGGATGGAACAACAATCTCTTGATTGATATTCCTGTTAGTGACTACCTTAGGTAAGAACCCAGGTTTAGTACGCAGAACTACCTTGTCTGAGTGAAAAATCAGATAAGGAGAATCACAATGTAAGGCTGATAACTCAGAGACTCTTCGAGCCGAGGAAATAGCCATTAAAAACAGAACTTTCCAAGATAACAATTTTATATCAATGGAATGAAGGGGTTCAAACGGAACACCCTGTAAAACGTTAAGAACTAAGTTTAAACTCCATGGCGGAGCAACAGCTTTAAACACAGGCTTGATCCTAGCTAAAGCCTGACAAAAAGCCTGGACGTCTGGATTTTCTGACAGACGCCTGTGTAACAAGATGGACAGAGCTGAAATCTGTCCCTTTAATGAACTAGCTGATAAACCCTTTTCTAAACCTTCTTGTAGAAAGGACAATATCCTAGGGATCCTAACCTTACTCCAGGAGTAACGTTTGGATTCGCACCAGTATAGGTATTTACGCCATATTTTATGGTAAATCTTTCTGGTAACAGGCTTCCTAGCCTGTATCAGGGTATCAATAACCGACTCAGAAAAACCACGTTTTGATAAAATCAAGCGTTCAATTTCCAAGCAGTCAGCTTCAGAGAAGTTAGATTTTGATGTCTGAATGGACCCTGTATCAGAAGGTCCTGTCTTAGAGGTAGAGACCAAGGCGGACAGGATGACATGTCCACTAGATCTGAATACCAAGTCCTGCGTGGCCATGCAGGCGCTATTAGAATCACTGATGCTCTCTCCTGTTTGATTTTGGCAATCAATCGAGGAAGCAGCGGGAAGGGTGGAAACACATAAGCCATCCCGAAGTTCCAAGGTGCTGTCAAAGCATCTATCAGAACCGCTCCCGGATCCCTGGATCTGGACCCGTAGCGAGGAAGTTTGGCGTTCTGGCGAGACGCCATGAGATCTATCTCTGGTTTGCCCCAACGTTGAAGTATTTGGGCAAAGACCTCCGGATGAAGTTCCCACTCCCCCGGATGAAAAGTCTGGCGACTCAAGAAATCCGCCTCCCAGTTCTCCACTCCCGGGATGTGGATTGCTGACAGGTGGCAAGAGTGAGACTCTGCCCAGCGAATTATCCTTGATACTTCCATCATTGCTAGGGAGCTTCTTGTCCCTCCCTGATGGTTGATGTAAGCTACAGTCGTGATGTTGTCCGACTGAAACCTGATGAACCCCCGAGTTGTTAATTGGGGCCAAGCCAGAAGGGCATTGAGAACTGCTCTCAATTCCAGAATGTTTATTGGAAGGAGACTCTCCTCCTGATTCCATAGTCCCTGAGCCTTCAGAGAATTCCAGACAGCGCCCCAACCTAGTAGGCTGGCGTCTGTTGTTACAATTGTCCAGTCTGGCCTGCTGAATGGCATCCCCCTGGACAGGTGTGGCCGATAAAGCCACCATAGAAGAGAATTTCTGGTCTCTTGATTCAGATTCAGAGTAGGGGACAAATCTGAGTAATCCCCATTCCACTGACTTAGCATGCACAATTGCAGCGGTCTGAGGTGTAGGCGTGCAAAAGGTACTATGTCCATTGCCGCTACCATTAAGCCGATCACCTCCATGCATTGAGCTACTGACGGGTGTTGAATGGAATGAAGGACACGGCATGCATTTTGAAGCTTTGTTAGCCTGTCTTCTGTCAGGTAAATCTTCATTTCTACAGAATCTATAAGAGTCCCCAAGAATGGAACTCTTGTGAGAGGAAAAAGAGAACTCTTCTTTTCGTTCACTTTCCATCCATGCGACCTTAGAAATGCCAGAACTAGCTCTGTATGAGACTTGGCAGTTTGAAAGTTTGAAGCTTGTATTAGAATGTCGTCTAGGTACGGAGCTACCGAAATCCCTCGCGGTCTTAGTACCGCCAGAAGGGCACCCAGAACCTTTGTGAAGATTCTTGGAGCCGTAGCCAATCCGAATGGAAGAGCTACAAACTGGTAGTGCCTGTCTAAGAAGGCAAACCTTAGATACCGGTGGTGATCTTTGTGGATCGGTATGTGAAGGTAAGCATCTTTTAAATCCACTGTGGTCATGTACTGACCCTTTTGGATCATGGGTAAGATTGTCCGAATAGTTTCCATTTTGAACGATGGAACTCTTAGGAATTTGTTTAGAATCTTTAAATCTAAGATTGGCCTGAAAGTTCCCTCTTTTTTGGGAACCACAAACAGGTTTGAGTAGAACCCTTGTCCTTGTTCCGACCGCGGAACCGGATGGATCACACCCATTAATAACAGATCTTGTACACAGCGTAGAAACGCTTCTTTCTTTATCTGGTTTGTTGACAACCTTGACAGATGAAATCTCCCTCTTGGGGGAGATAATTTGAAGTCTAGAAGGTATCCCTGAGATATGATCTCTAGTGCCCAGGGATCCTGAACATCTCTTGCCCAGGCCTGGGCGAAGAGAGAAAGTCTGCCCCCCACTAGATCCGGTCCCGGATCGGGGGCTTTCGGTTCATGCTGTCTTTGGGGCAGCAGCAGGTTTCCTGGCCTGCTTGCTCTTGTTCCAGGACTGGTTAGGCTTCCAGCCTTGTCTGTAACGAGCAACAGCTCCTTCCTGTTTTGGTGCAGTGGAGGTTGATGCTGCTCCTGTTTTGAAATTCCGAAAGGGACGAAAATTAGACTGTCTAGCCTTAGCTTTGGCTTTGTCTTGAGGTAGGGCGTGGCCCTTACCTCCTGTAATGTCAGCGATAATTTCTTTCAAACCGGGCCCAAATAAAGACTGCCCCTTGAAAGGTATATTAAGTAATTTGGACTTAGAAGTAACATCAGCTGACCAGGATTTTAGCCACAGCGCCCTACGTGCCTGTATGGCGAATCCTGAGTTCTTAGCCGTAAGCTTGGTTAAATGTACTACGGCCTCCGAAATGAATGAATTAGCTAGTTTAAGGACTCTAAGCCTGTCCGTAATGTCGTCTAGCGTAGATGAACTAAGGTTCTCTTCCAGAGACTCAATCCAAAATGCTGCCGCAGCCGTAATCGGCGCGATACATGCAAGGGGTTGCAATATAAAACCTTGTTGAACAAACATTTTCTTAAGGTAACCCTCTAATTTTTTATCCATTGGATCTGAAAAAGCACAGCTATCCTCCACTGGGATAGTGGTACGCTTAGCTAAAGTAGAAACTGCTCCCTCCACCTTAGGGACCGTTTGCCATAAGTCCCGAGTGGTGGCGTCTATTGGAAACATCTTTCTAAATATTGGAGGGGGTGAGAACGGCACACCGGGTCTATCCCACTCCTTAGTAACAATTTCAGTTAGTCTCTTAGGTATAGGAAAAACGTCAGTACTCGCCGGTACCGCAAAGTATTTATCCAACCTACACAGTTTCTCTGGTATTGCAACGGTGTTACAATCATTGAGAGCTGCTAAGACCTCCCCTAGTAATACACGGAGGTTCTCCAATTTAAATTTAAAATTTGAAATATCTGAATCCAATCTGTTTGGATCAGAACCGTCACCCACAGAATGAAGCTCTCCGTCCTCATGCTCTGCAAGCTGTGACGCAGTATCAGACATGGCCCTAGTATTGTCAGCGCACTCTGTTCTCACCCCAGAGTGATCACGCTTGCCTCTTAGTTCTGGTAATTTAGACAAAACTTCAGTCATAACAGTAGCCATATCTTGTAATGTTATCTGTAATGGCCGCCCAGATGTACTAGGCGCCATAATATCACGCACCTCCCGGGCGGGAGATGCAGGTACTGCCGCGTGAGGCGAGTTAGTCGGCATAACTCTCCCCTCGCTGTTTGGTGAAATTTGTTCACATTGTACAGATTGACTTTTATTTAAAGTAGCATCAATACAGTTAGTACATAAATTTCTATTGGGCTCCACCTTGGCATTGGAACAAATGACACAGATATCTTCCTCTGAGTCAGACATGTTTAACACACTAGCAATAAACTTGCAACTTGGTTATAATCTTTTTTAGCAAAAACGTACTGTGCCTCAAAGAGGTACTAAACGATTAAATGACAGTTGAAATAATGAACTGAAAAACAGTTATAGCATCAAACTTTAAAACAACACAACTTTTAGCAAAGGTTTGTTCCCATTAGTAAAATAACAATAATTAAATTTGACATAAAAATTACAGAGCAACGTTTTTATTCACAGTCAATATAAAATTCTCACAGCTCTGCTGAGAGAATCTACCTCCCTCCAAAGAAGTTTGAAGACCCCTGAGATCTGTCAGAGATGAACCGGATCATGCAGGAAATATAAGAGTAACTGACTGGAATTTTTTGATGCGTAGCAAAGAGCGCCAAAAACGGCCCCTCCCCCTCACACACAGCAGTGAAGAGAAACGAAACTGTCACAATTAAAAGCAAACAACTGCCAAGTGGAAAATAATGCCCAATATTTATTCACTCAGTACCTCAGCAATGTAAACGATTCTACATTCCAGCAAAAACGTTTAACATGATAAATACTTATTAAAAGGATTAGTGACTTTTAACAGAGTAGTTCCGGTGAAATACCATCCCCAGAATACTGAAGTGTATACATACATGTCATTATAACGGTATAGCAGGATTTTCTCATCAATTCCATTCAGAAAATAAAAACTGCTACATACCTCAATGCAGATTCATCTGCCCGCTGTCCCCTGATCTGAAGCTTTTACCTCCCTCAGATGGCCGAGAACAGCAATATGATCTTAACTACTCCGGTTAAAATCATAGTAAAAAACTCTGGCAGATTCTTCCTCAAACTCTGCCAGAGAAGTAATAACACGCTCCGGTGCTATTGTAAAATAACAAACTTTTGATTGAAGTCATAAAAACTAAGTATAATCACCATAGTCCTCTCACACATCCTATCTAGTCGTTGGGTGCAAGAGAATGACTGGGACTGACGTAGAGGGGAGGAGCTATATGCAGCTCTGCTGGGTGAATCCTCTTGCATTTCCTGTTGGGGAGGAGTTATATCCCAGAAGTAATGATGACCCGTGGACTGATCACACATAACAGAAGAAAAAGCAGTAAACTCTACGAAATGTTTACAGTGTGTATAATAGACTAAAATAGCATTGCACCCACTTGCAAATGGATGATTAACCCCTCAGGCTCAAAAACGGATCAGAAAAACGATAAAACCGTTATAAACAGTCACAAGCAAACTGCCACAGCTCTTCTGTGGCTCCTACCTGCCCTTAAAACGACTTTTGTAGGAACAAAAACCCTTTACAGAGGTCCTATATGTCAGGGGACTCCTTCAGGGAAGCTGGATGTCTCAGACTGCGAAAAACTACTGCGCAATTAGAGCGTGAAAATAGGCCCCTCCCACCATGCCCTCAAAGTGAAAAGGCCATAAATAACTACTCCTAGGAGAAATCTAATCAGCCATGTGGAAAACTAGGCCCCCAATAAAGATTTATCACCTTCAGTAAAAAACGGTTTTTATATAACATGCAAACGTTTTACATACTAAGTAATAAGAGCAATTAACATGAATATTACCCTTTACTGCAAGCATGATCCCAGTCGTTTGTTAAATCACTGTAATCAGGCTTACCTTAAATATATCAGGCACTGTCAGCATTTTCTAGACCTTATCTCTCTAGAAAAAAATATACTGAACATACCTCAGAGCAGGTAATTCTAGGACAGATCAGTATAAAACTGATATTAATGTACATCTGTTTAGCACTCACATTCCTGTGATTTTATTTTAACGGATGATGACTAATATGAGACTCCTTGGTGGAGTTCTAAGCTAAGATATAAAATTTAACCTTTATTAGGAACAATTAAAATAATTACATACACAAAAGGACAAAACTATTAAAATTAACGTCTGTGGTTGAACTTGGTTTCTTTATAGTGTAAATTCACAATAGGACTAGGAGGGTAACAAGTGATGGGTAAATTCCAGTGATTGAATTGCCTATAGCTGGATAATTCCAAAATGAAACATTTGGTAATATTAGGTTAAAGGTAACTTTTTCTAGAGATATTAGATGATAGTGTAATTTCAAGTGAGTTCTCTAGTTACTCAGATTATAATTCCCTAATATCATGCTTGGGTTAGAATAATATATATAATGTTACGTTCTAGCCCAGTAATTCCAATGTTGGTTAGATATTTCACCTGTGTAAATAGCAACACTTATACTGTGATCTTGCGTTTCCTTAGCTTAGGATGTAAGTACAGTTTGTCAGGTTGACAATAATTTGAATTTTGGCTCTTAAAATAGCTTGGATAAATAAATATTATCTTAATAGCCTTATATGGCAATAAGTTTTGTTAAGGTGTCTAAATCGATAGAACTATCTCTATTTTAT
This sequence comes from Bombina bombina, assembly GCF_027579735.1. Taxonomy (NCBI): domain Eukaryota; kingdom Metazoa; phylum Chordata; class Amphibia; order Anura; family Bombinatoridae; genus Bombina; species Bombina bombina. The sequence continues at coordinate 860,621,938 of NC_069500.1, forward strand.
ACAGAGATTACTGCATTAATAATAGTGATTATTCAGCACTTGGTTGTTTTGGCTCTTAATTTGTGTATGAGTTGGGTATATTATTATTCCCCACTAGATGGCAGTATTGCGATTTGCATGGTTCTATAGTTAAAGGGACAGTCAACCATAGAATTCTTATTGTTTTAAAAGATAGATAATCCCTTTATTACTCATTCCCCAGTTTTGCATAACCAACAGTTATATTAATGTACTTTTTACCTTTGTGATTACCTTGTATCTAGGAACCTTCTTCCAGCCCCCTGATCACATGACTGTGACTGTTTATTATCTATTGTCTTAAATTTAGCATTGTGTTGTGCTAGATCTTAAATAACTTTCTGTGCCTGAACACAGTGTTATCTATATAGCCCACGTGTACTTTCTGTCTCTTTGTGTTGAAAAGAGATTTAAAAAGAATGTGATAAGAGGCAGCCCTCAAAGGCTTAGAAATTAGCATATGAGCTTACCTATGTTTAGTTTAAACTAAGAATACCAAGAGAAAAAAGCAAATTTGATGATTAAAGTAAATTGGAAAGTCAATTAAAATGAAAAGTCCTATCTCAATAATGAAAGTTTAATTTATACTTGACTGTCCCTTTAATGCTTGAAATAACGTTTTGTATTTAATTTTCCAGTCAACGGATCAAAGGTAACAAATATATGTAAATCACTGGGGAAAGTGGCATAAATATCTTTGTGAACTCAAGTTTGTATATAACCAACTTTCTAGCTTTATTAGCATTAACAGTATTGTTAAAATATATTGCCACACTTTTGTATTTTACTGCCGATATTAAGTTGATGTTTTAGAGAGCAAGTCTATACTTGGTTTTTATTGCAAAGGATCACAAGTAATAAAGGATAATATCCATTTGTATCAAACTGTGTTGCAAAATATTTTTGTTATATAATGTTTGGTCAGATTTCTAGGTGGTGTTCTAAGGAATAAGTAGTATGTATCAATTCTTCCTACAATTTAGAGCTTTTGCGCTGTAAGCTCTTCAGTTGTATATTAGATATTATCTTATACTTTTACATGTATTTAGCTGATATCTAATTATACTTAGGTGGATATCTAAATAGAGTACCAGGTGAGACCTAAATATATTTAATGATTTTTTCCCTCAATTAGGGCATATCTTTTTCAATTGCCGGTTACCGCTTTGCATCTTTATCCTCAGTCTGATAGTTTTGTTACCAGCCTATACCTTTAGTAAATAGGTCGCTACTAGTTGACCTCTATAATTATATACCGGCCTATACCTTTAAGAACAGATCGAGTACTCTTACAAGTGGTTAAGTTGTATTTCGTATGGTATTGCTAAGTCTCTAAAGTCATGTACCGGCCTATACCTTTAGTCAATAGGTCACCAGTAGTAGACCTCTATAATTGTATACCGGTCTATACCTTTAAGAACTGACCGGGTACTTATACAAGTTAGTTTGGTTGTATTTCAAAAGGTATTGCTGAGTCTCTAAGGTTGTATACCGGCCTATACCTAAGGTAACTGCTATAAAATAAAGCTGTCACTCCAAACCTTTGTTTAGGTATACCATATGAATCTAAACAGAGGAAGTACCGGCCTATACCAAAACTAGAGGATACTAATTTATATTCAAAAATAACAGTTAGTGGAAACTTGTTCTCACAGATGATTACCGGCCTATACCTTGTGGGCAATATAGACTGTTGGCAATAATATTATATGGGTTATTGAGTTAGCGTAGTGCTATGTTTCATCTTATATTCATATTAACCTGTCTATACCTTGCAAAAGTTACAGCTATAGAACATTACTTGTTACCACTAGTAGAGTGATTGTAAATATTGCAGTTGTGGGGATGGCTTCATGCCTTAATAGTTTTTAAAGTTATATAATGTCCCCCACAGCTCCTATACTCCAAACAACAGACAAGCTAAAATTTACAAAACACCACAATCCCCTAACATGTTTCGCCAGTAACCTGGCTTTGTCAAAGGGTGCGGGCGCGCCTTTGTTTCAAATATTTATTGGCTCATTTCTCCACCTCCTTGCCGGTTTTGAACCAATAAAAGAAGATGAGACCGAACCTCAGTCATTGTGTTACTCACTTAAATTGTAATCTAAACGTTGATTCGTTCTCTTGATGGTATTCATTTTGTTATAAGTGGAATATTTGATTTCATATAGTATATAAAAATAAAAAGTTTTAAATCGAAGTTAGTATAATCATATGTTCATTATATTCCAATTTATTTTAGTTTGCCATACATGGAAATTGGCTTTGAAATTATTTAATTTTTGCCTGCAATAATATATACTGATAAGTCCAGATTTTGATCGATATTATTAGATGTCATGTAAGTTAAGTCTTAGTTTATGCTTTATTGTTATTTAATTCTAAATATTTTCATTCTTAGGACAACTTTAACCTTAAATTATTGTTTTCAAATGGTGATCCAATCTCTTAGATCTAATAGTGGTTATAGAAGGGGTTTTTGATGTAAATTAAATAGGACACCTTGAATTCCACCTCTGCCTTATTTTGCAAAGAGGATTTAACATAGTTAGTATAGATTTTATGTATTGCTTCAGACCGTTTTCTCTTTCTAACAGTTCTCACTGTGTACTCATATCTCATCTGTATAAGGAATTCTTATTTGTGAATGGCTGTGATATGTTGTGATAAAAATTAATTGTGATATCTTATCCTTGTAAGTCATGTTTAGTTATGTATTGACAAATTAATAAAAGGTGAGTTTAAATGAATAAGCTAAGTGTCTTGGTTAAAATTAGTGATTAAAAAATGATATAGATTTCTATCTACATCATGATCTTGTAACATTCAAAACATTAATTAATTTAAAGGTGAAGGTGATGTGAAGGAAGTTTAAGTGTGTCTTTATGACACATAGTGTTTATCGTTGTATCCCAATATTAATTATTGAGTAATAGTGATGCTAATAGTATATTATTATAGCTGAGATGTCCTAAAAGGATAAAGATTAGTTAACTTATTGATGTAAAACTCTTGCACATTACATTTCTTTTATTGAGAAACATATATTGGAATGCAATAAAACCCCTTAAAAAGAAAATTGATCAGTTGAGGATCTAAAGATTTTTGAAGAATTTTATCATGGTTCTATTCTTTGGCTTATACTGTAAGAAAAATTCGGTTATCATTTTATTGGCATTAATCATATTTTTCCACTTCCAAAATTTATATGGAATCTTATTGGCTTGAGTTTTAGATTCAAAAGTGACCACTTAAAGAATTTCATGTGGTTTTTTACTTTGATTGTACTGATTTGCATGAGTATGAACCTTACAGATATGAAAAGTAATTGTTATGTTCATTTAGGCCATGCGGTTGAACTGAAATCAAAAGATAAATCCATCTACTCTCTTTTTGGAGTAGAACAGTCTCCATGTCTCCGCCTCTTATACCTAGGCTTATTTTTTGTATTCCACAACAGATTAGACTTTCAGGTTTGGATTGATGGTACCTGTAGAAATGGTACGCTACTGATGTTATTGATTTCATTTTTGCTAGATCTTTCCCCGCGTTCTTAATATTATGAAGATGTTCTTGTAATCTTGTGCGTAGCTTTCTAGTTGTCATGCCCACATAGATTTTTGGGCAATTGCATTTTAGAGTATAAATGACACCGGTGGTGTTACAATTTATGAAAGATCTAATTGAATGTATTTTTCCAAACCTGTCTGTTATTGTGGTCGTTTTCTTTACATGCTTGCAACTGATGCAAGTACTGCAGGCATAGCATCCTTTGGTTATATTAGTTTTTTTCTTTTTTTTGTCTGGAGAAGTGACTGGAACTTACCATCTCTTGTAAGTTTTGTGTTCTTCTGTAGCTTACTTCTACCTTTTGTCCTATTAGTTCTTTAAGTGTTGGATCTGATTGCAGAATCGGCCAATGTTTTTGAATAATGTTGATTATATCTTTGCTTTGGGAATTGTAGGTTAACACCAGTCGTGTTTTATTATCCGTGTCTCATACTTTAGGCTTCAGTAGTTTCGACCTATTTGTATTTAGTGCTCTTTTTTTAGCTGCTTTGACTGATCTCTTGCTGTATCCTCTTTGATACAGCCTTGTTTCCAATTCTCTGGCTTGTCTTTTGAATAAATCTTCCTCTGAACAGTTTTAGTCCTTAAAAATTCTCCTACTGGGAGGGACTTTATAGTGTTAGGAGAATGGGCACTGGTACTAAATAGAATGGTGTTAGTTGCCGTTTGTTTTCTGAACAAGTCAGTTCCTATTCTTCCAGTTTGAAGATTCTTAGATCAAGAAATGTGATTTCCCTCTGGCTGAGTTCATAGGTAAGCTTGATGTTAAATTGATTCTGATTGAGTTTGGCTAGGAAGGATTCAAGTTCCAATTTGGAACCTTCCCAAATGAACAGAATATCATCTATGTATCTCAGCCAGAGGGGGATTTGTTTCAGATATTTGTCATTGTCACTGGAGAAGACTGATGTTTGATCCCACCATCCTAAAAACAAATTCGCGTAAGTGGGGGCACACGCAGTGCCCATCGCCGTCCCTCTATTTTGTAGGTAAAATTTGTCATCAAATACGAAGAAATTCTTCTTTAGTACAAATTCTAAAAGGTCTAATATAAATTTATTGTGATCTTCGTCCTCCTCCGTTGAAATATCCAGATAGTGTTTAGCAGCTTTGAGGCCTAACTCATGTTTAATGCTAGTATATAATGCCTCTACATCAGCTGTTCCTAGCCAAGTGTTCTTATTTAGTTGGATGTCTTGCAGATGTTGTAACACTTCCATGGTGTCTTTCGTGTAAGATGGCATCTGAGTTAAGAATTCCCTTAGTCTTAGGTCTATATGTATTGGCTCGCTTTCTCAGTCAGATTTTCATTACCTGAAACGATAGGACGTCCCGGTGGGTGTTTACTGTTCTTATGTATTTTTGGTATAAGGTAGAATGTTGCCACTTTAGGATTTTTTACCGTTAAAAATTTCTTTTCTTTTTCAGAGATGGTATTGTGTATTTTTGCCAATGAGATCAGATCATTATATTCTCGATGGAATTGTTGCATGGGATTGCTCCATAATTTTTTGTAACAAGTATTTTTTTAGTTGGTTACTTACTTCTTTGACATACATCTCTATGGGCCATAGGACGATGTTTCCACCATTGTCAGCCTTACGGATGATTGTGTCAGGTAATTCTGCAGGCCATTCCCCCAGCTGAAGTTTTCCCATACTCTTCAGTTATGTGTGAGAACGGCAGGGGACCTTAGTTACAAACCGCTAAGATCATCAAAAACCTCAGGCAGAACTCTTCTTCTAATTTCTGCCTGAGGCAAAAACAGTACAACGCCGGTACCGTTTAACTTTTAATTGAAGATAAACTACACTAAGTCGCCACATACCTCTTGATACTTCCTTTCTTGTCGAGAGCTGCAAGAGAATGACTGGGAGTGGCAGTGAGGGGAGGAGCTATATAGACAGCTCTGCTGTGGGTGTCCTCTTGCAGCTTCCTGTTGGGAAGGAGAATATCCCACAAGTAATGGATGAATCCGTGGACTGGATACACCTTACAAGAGAAATAAAAACAGCCATATTCCGCAGAAAAAAATAATCCACAACCCAAAAAAAAAGGTTTATTTTCACTTTTGAAAGAAAAAAACTTAAATCAAAAGCAGAAGAATCAAACTGAAACAGCTGCCTGAAGAACTTTTCTACCAAAAACTGCTTCCGAAGAAGCAAATACATCAAAATGGTAGAATTTAGTAAATGTATGCAAAGAGGACCAAGTTGCCGCTTTGCAAATCTGATCAACTGAAGCTTCATTCTTAAAAACCCACGAAGTGGAGACTGATCTAGTAGAATGAGCGGTAATTCTCTGAGGTGGGGTTTGACCCGACTCCAAATAAGCTTGATGAATCAAAAGTTTCAACCAAGAAAATAGCAGAAGCTTTCTGACCTTTCCTAGGACCAGAAAATAAAACAAATAGACTGGAAGTCTTCCTGAAATCTTTAGTAGCTTCCACATAATATTTCAAAGCTCTTACCACATCCAAAGAATGTAAGGATCTCTCCAAAGAATTCTTAGGATTAGGACATAAAGAAGGGACAACAATTTCTCTACTAATGTTGTTAGAATTCACAACCTTAGGTAAAAATTGAAAAGAAGTCTGCAAAACTGCCTTATCCTGATGAAAAATCAGAAAAGGAGACTCACAAGAAAGAGCAGATAGCTCAGAAACTCTTCTAGCAGAAGAGATAGCCAAAAGGAACAACACTTTCCAAGAAAGTAGTTTAATGTCCAAAGAATGCATTGGTTCAAATGGAGGAGCCTGTAAAGCCTTCAGAACCAAATTAAGACTCCAAGGAGGAGAAATTGACTTAAAGACAGGCTTAATACGAACTAAAGCCTGTACAAAACAGTGTATATCAGGAAGTATAACAATCTTTCTGTGAAATAAAACAGAAAGAGCAGAGATTTGTCCTTTCAAGGAACTTGCAGACAAAACCTTATCCAAACCATCCTGAATAAACTGCTAAATTCTAGGAATTCTAAAAGAATGCCAGGAGAATTTATTAGAAGAACACCATGAAATGTAAATCTTCCAAACTCTATATTAAATCTTTCTAGAAACAGATTTATGAGCTTGTAACATAGTATTAATCACTGAGTCAGAGAACCCTCTATGACTTAAAACTAAGCGTTCAATTTCCATACCTTCAAATTTAATAATTTGAGATCCTGATGGAAAAACGGACCTTGAGATAGTAGGTCCGGCTGTAACGGAAGTGACCAAGGCGGGCAACTGGACATCCAAACCAGATCCGCATACCAAAACCTGTGTGGCCATGCTGGAGCCACCAGCAACACAAAAGACTGCTCCATGATGATTTTGGAGATCACTCTTGGAAGGAGAACTAGAGGCGGGAAGATGTAAGCAGGTTGATAACACCAAGGAAGTGTCAGCGCATCCACTGCTTCCGCCTGAACATCCCTGGACCTGGACAGGTATCTGGGAAGTTTCTTGTTTAGATGAGAGGCCATGAGATCTATCTCTGGAAGACCCCACATCTGAACAATCTGAGAAAACACATCTGGATGGAGAGACCACTCCCCTGGATGTAAAGTCTGATGGCTGAGATAATCCGCCTCCCAATTGTCTACACCTGGGATATGCACCGCAGAGATTAGACAGGAGCTGGATTCCGCCCAAGCAAGTATCCGAGATACTTCCTTCATAGCTTGGGGACTGTGAGTCTGACCCTGATGATTGACATAAGCCACAGTTGTTATATTGTCTGTCTGAAAACAAATGAACGGTTCTCTCTTTAGCACAGGCCAGAACTGAAGAGCCCTGAAAATTGCACGGAGTTCTAAAATATTTATTGGTAATCTCGCCTCTTGAGATTTCCAAACCCCTTGTGCTATCAGAGATCCCAAAACAGCACCCCAACCTGAAAGACTCGCATCTGTTGAGATCACAGTCTAGGTTGGGTGAACAAAAGAAGCCCATTGAACCAAATGATGGTGATCTATCCACCATGTCAGAGAGTGTCGTACATTGGGATTCAAGGATATTAATTGTGATATCTTTGTATAATCCCTGCACCATTGATTCAGCATACAAAGCTGTAGAGGTCTCATGTGAAAACGAGCAAAGGGGACCGCGTCCGATTCTGCAGTCATGAGACCTAAAACTTCCATGCACATAGCCACTGAAGGGAATGACAGACTGAAGGTGCCGGCATGCTGCAACCAATTTTAAACGTCTCTTGTCTGTTAGAGACGGAGTCATGGACACTGAATCTATCTGGAAGCCTAAAAAGGTGACCCTTGTCTGAGGAATCAAGAAACTTTTTGGTAAATTGATCCTCCAACCATGTTTCCGAAGAAACAACACTAGTTGATTTGTGTGAGATTCTGCAGTATGTAAAGACTGAGCTAGTACCAAGATATCGTCCAAATAAGAAAACACCGCAATACCCTGTTCTCTGATTTACAGATAGTAGGGCACCCAGAACCTTTGAAAAGATTCTTGGAGCTGTTGCTAGGCCAAATGGAAGAGCAACAAATTGATAATGCTTGTCTAGAAAAGAGAATCTCAGAAACTGAAAGTGTTCTGGATGAATCGGAATATGAAGGTATGCATCCTGCAAGTCTATTGTGGACATATAATGTCCTTGCTGAACAAAAGGCAGAATAGTCCTTATAGTCACCATCTTGAAAGTTGGTACTCTTACATAACGATTCAAAATTTTTAGATCCAGAACTGGTCTGAATAAATTTTTTTTTGGGTACAATGAATAGGTTTGAATAAAACCCCAAACCTTGTTCCTGAGGAGGAACTGGCATGATTACCCCTGAAGACTCCAGGTCTGAAACACACTTCAGAAAAGCCTGAGCTTTTACTGGATTTACAGGGATGTGTGAGAGAAAAAATCTTCTCACAGGAGGTCTTATTTTGAATCCTATTCGATACCCTTGAGAGACAATGCTCTGAATCCAATGATTTTGGACAGATTTTATCCAAAAATCCTTGAAAAACCTTAATCTGCCCCCTAACCAGCTGAGCTGGCATGAGGGCCGCACCTTCATGCGGATTTAGGGGCTGACTTTGGTTTCCTAAATGGCTTTGATTTATTCCAATTTGAGGAAGGCTTCCAATTGGAAGCAGATTCCTTGGGGGGAAGGATTGAGTTTTTGTTCCTTATTCTGACGAAAGGAACGAAAACGATTAGAAGCCTTAGATTTACCCTTAGGTTTTTTTATCCTGAGGCAAAAAAAATCCTTTTCCCCAAGTGATAGTTGAAATAATAGAATCCAACTGAGAACCAAATAAATTATTACCTTGGAAAGAAAGAGATAGTAATCTAAATTTAGATGTCATATCAGCATTCCAAGATTTAAGCCACAAAGCTCTTCTAGCTAATAAAGCTAAAGACATTGATCTAACATCAATTTTGATAATATCAAAAATGGCATCACAAATAAAATGATTAGCATATTGCAGTAAGCGAATAATGCTAGATGTCAGAATCCAATTCATGTTGCGCTAAATTTTCCAACCAGAAAGTTGATGCAGCCGCAACATCACCCAAAGAAATAGCAGGTCTGAGAAGATGACCTGAATATAAATAGGCCTTCCTTAGATAAGATTCAAGCTTCCTATCTAAAGGATCCTTAAAGGAAGTGCTATCTTGGATAGGAATAGTGGTACGTTTAGCAAGAGTAGAAATAGCCCCATCAACTTTGGGGATTTTTCCCCCAAAACTCTATAGATTTTGCTGGTAAAGGATACAATCTCTTAAACCTTTAAGAAGGAATAAAGGAAGTACCTGGCTTATTCCATTCCCTAGAAATCATATCAGAAATAGCCTCAGGAATGGGAAAAACACCTGGGGAAACCACAGGAGGTTTAAAAACAGCATTTAAAAGTTTATTAGACTGAACGTCAATAGGACTGGTTACCTCAATATCAAAAGTAATTAACACTTCTTTTAATAAAGAACGCATATACTCTATTTTAAATAAATAAGTAGATTTGTCAGTGTCCATATCTGAGGAAGGATCTATGTTGTTGGTCATTTGAAATTTCATCAGCTAAATGAGAAGTTTTAAAAGACCTTTTACGTGTATTAGAAGGTGGAAATGCAGACAAAGCCTTCATAATAGAATCAGAAACAAATTCTTTAAAATTTACAGGTATATCATGCACATTAGAAGTTGAAGGAACTGCAACTGGCAATGTACTATTACTGATAGAAACACTATCTGCATGTAAAAGTTTATCATGACAACTATTACAAATGACATTCGGTGGAATAATTTCTACAATTTTACAACAAATGCACTTAGCTTTGGTAGAACCGATGTCAGGCAGTAATGTTCCAGCAGAAACTTCAGAGACAGGATCAGATTGGGACATCTTGCTCAATGTAAGAGAAAAAATAACATATAAAGCAAAATTATCTATTTCCTTAAATGACAGCTTCAGGAATGGGAAAAAATGCAAAAGCATAGGCCTCTTGGTAGAGAAGAAAGCAGGAGGCAAACATCAATGGGGTATTGAAATAATGAAAAAAATTTGGCGCCAAGTATGACTCACAACGTAACGTAAACTTTTTGGCGCCAAAAATGACCGGAAATGACACACTTGCGTCACTAATGACGCCGCCGTGTGAAAGGTCTCGGCGTCACGTATGACGCCGGAAATGACGAAGTTGCGTCATAAACGTACTTTTTCGCACCAAAAAAAGTTTGCGCCAAAAAGGACGCAATAAAGTCTAGCATTTGACGCACCCGCGGGCCGAACGCCCGCAATTGCAAAAGTAGTCAAATTGAAAAAAGACTAAACCCCAGGTAAGAAATACATTTCTTAAAGTGTTTATCTTCCCAAATATGAAACTGACAGTCTGCAGAAGGAAATACATGAACCTGACTCATGGCAAATATAAGTACAATACATATATTTAGAACTTTATATAATTTCATAAAGTGCCAAACCATAGCTGAGAGTGTCTTAAGTAATGAAAACATACTTACCAAAAGACACCCATCCACATATAGCATATAGCCAAACCAGTACTAAAACAGTTATTAGTAGAGGTAATGGTAAATTGAGAGTATATCGTCGATCTGAAAAGGGAGGTAGGAGATGAATCTCTACGACCGATAACAGAGAACCTATGAAATCGACCCCCATTAGGGAAATCATCGTATTCAAATAAGTGATACTCCCTTCACGTCCCTCTGACATTCGCTGTACTCTGAGAGGAATCGGGCTTCAACAATGCTGAGAAGCGCATATCAACGTAGAAATCTTAGCACAAACTTACTTCACCACCTCCATAGGAGGCAAAGATTGTAAAAACTGAATTGTGGGTGTGGTGAGGGGTGTATTTATAGGCATTTTGAGGTTTGGGAAACTTTGCCCCTCCTCAGGCAGAGTACATCTAATTAACCAAACAATTAGTGGAACAACACCCAACACGCTGTAGTATGATGTGTCCACAAAGAAAGAGGTGCGCCTCTGTTATGCTACTCTCTAAAATGTGAATTAAAAAATAAATAAAAAATTAGGGGTAATAAATATAAATAAGGGGAACTCAGTGTCCCCAAAACTCCAAAAACAAAAATATGGGTTAATAAAATATATAATATATATATAATATATAGAATCCTATTACAAGATACTAGTTATATAAGGATTATAAGAGATTATATCATATATATATTCACCAAAAATGGAACTTGCTGTGATTCTTATGATTCTTAAGTAATAATCTTTCTCAAATAAAAGTCCAACCAAAGTCCATAGATGTATAAACAAATCAGTGTGGTAATCTTGATATAACAACAAACATCAGATGATCCCCATCGAGTGGCTGCTCTCTCCGTATGATATACACAGATATAACAAGTCCTATAAGACAAAAAAGGCAGAGGCGCTCTTGGTGCAGACAACCCTAAAACAGTGTTATGTAGCACTTGTGTTGATGATAGGAGCGATACTCACAAGTGTAGATGCACAAGCAGTGCAATATCTGATGAGCCGAAGCTTCAGAGCCGCTCGGCTGACTCAAATCTCTCCGGTCCAATATATGGATGCAATGTGGATTCACGGAACTTCCGAAATGGCGATACCTAAAATGCAAGGAAAGAAAGATACGCCCTTGGTGCAGAACAAACTAATACTGTGAGATACAGAAGATAGGAGTAATGGAGTTCTACTCACAAAGGAGATTGCACAACCAGTGCAATATCGGGCAAGCCGAAGCTTCAGAGCCGTTCGGCTGACTCTCAAGGCAGGACAGCTTTCCAAAGATGATCCGTCAACAAAAGATATCAGGCAGGCAGCTGCTAATGACCCCATAAAAGCCGCTATTGTGATATACGGACTTTCTTAGTCAAATTGTGGAGCGGTTCATATACGGACGGTCCCAGTAAGGTATATAGATATATTCAATATGATAATAGGTAAGGTAGATGAAATAAAATCACATTTATTTAAAAACTTTAAAAGATAACTTTGCAACGCGTTTCTCGGCTTAGGTGCCATTTCATCAGGCTACAAGATGAATTAATAAACTGATAACACAATTTATCTGGAGAAAGAAAAAGCCTAGGATAGCCCTTAAACGTATGTTTGCAAGAAAAAAGGGTGTAGGTCTGGCGATACCAGATATTAAATCATATAACATAGCAGCTAATATGAAATATGTTTTGGATTGGTTCTTTGAGAAAGGTCATTTTTCTATTTATAATATTGAAGGAGCCCTGGTTGCTCCCTTTTCGCTTAAAGCCCTCGTACACATACCCCCGAACTTGATTCCAAGAGCAACTAAAAGTCTCTTAGTTATAGACCAACCTATACTGGCTTGGCCCAAATTTCGCACCAAAAACAGAATTTATGTTTACCTGATAAATTTCTTTCTCCAACGGTGTGTCCGGTCCACGGCGTCATCCTTACTTGTGGGATATTCTCTTCCCCAACAGGAAATGGCAAAGAGCCCAGCAAAGCTGGTCACATGATCCCTCCTAGGCTCCGCCTACCCCAGTCATTCGACCGACGTTAAGGAGGAATAATAGCATAGGAGAAACCATATGGTACCGTGGTGACTGTAGTTAAAGAAAATAAATTATCAGACCTGATTAAAAAACCAGGGCGGGCCGTGGACCGGACACACCGTTGGAGAAAGAAATTTATCAGGTAAACATAAATTCTGTTTTCTCCAACATAGGTGTGTCCGGTCCACGGCGTCATCCTTACTTGTGGGAACCAATACCAAAGCTTTAGGACACGGATGAAGGGAGGGAGCAAATCAGGTCACCTAAATGGAAGGCACCACGGCTTGCAAAACCTTTCTCCCAAAAATAGCCTCAGAAGAAGCAAAAGTATCAAACTTGTAAAATTTGGTAAAAGTGTGCAGTGAAGACCAAGTCGCTGCCCTACATATCTGATCAACAGAAGCCTCGTTCTTGAAGGCTCATGTGGAAGCCACAGCCCTAGTGGAATGAGCTGTGATTCTTTCGGGAGGCTGCCGTCCGGCAGTCTCGTAAGCCAATCTGATGATGCTTTTAATCCAAAAAGAGAGAGAGGTAGAAGTTGCTTTTTGACCTCTCCTTTTACCTGAATAAACAACAAACAAGGAAGATGTTTGTCTAAAATCCTTTGTAGCATCTAAATAGAATTTTAGAGCGCGAACAACATCCAAATTGTGCAACAAGCGTTCCTTCTTTGAAACTGGTTTCGGACACAGAGAAGGTACGATAATCTCCTGGTTAATGTTTTTGTTAGAAACAACTTTTGGAAGAAAACCAGGTTTAGTACGTAAAACCACCTTATCTGCATGGAACACCAGATAAGGAGGAGAACACTGCAGAGCAGATAATTCTGAAACTCTTCTAGCAGAAGAAATTGCAACTAAAAACAAAACTTTCCAAGATAATAACTTAATATCAACGGAATGTAAGGGTTCAAACGGAACCCCCTGAAGAACTGAAAGAACTAAATTGAGACTCCAAGGAGGAGTCAAAGGTTTGTAAACAGGCTTGATTCTAACCAGAGCCTGAACAAAGGCTTGAACATCTGGCACAGCTGCCAGTTTTTTGTGAAGTAACACCGACAAGGCAGAAATCTGTCCCTTCAGGGAACTTGCCGATAATCCTTTTTCCAATCCTTCTTGAAGGAAGGATAGAATCCTAGGAATCTTAACCTTGTCCCAAGGGAATCCTTTAGATTCACACCAACAGATATATTTTTTCCAAATTTTGTGGTAAATCTTTCTAGTTACAGGCTTTCTGGCCTGAACAAGAGTATCGATAACAGAATCTGAGAAACCTCGCTTCGATAAAATCAAGCGTTCAATCTCCAAGCAGTCAGCTGGAGTGAAACCAGATTCGGATGTTCGAACGGACCCTGAACAAGAAGGTCTCGTCTCAAAGGTAGCTTCCAAGGTGGAGCCGATGACATATTCACCAGATCTGCATACCAAGTCCTGCGTGGCCACGCAGGAGCTATCAAGATCACCGACGCCCTCTCCTGAATGATCCTGGCTACCAGCCTGGGGATGAGAGGAAACGGCGGGAACACATAAGCTAGTTTGAAGGTCCAAGGTGCTACTAGTGCATCCACTAGAGCCGCCTTGGGATCCCTGGATCTGGACCCGTAGCAAGGAACTTTGAAGTTCTGACGAGAGGCCATCAGATCCATGTCTGGAATGCCCCATAGTTGAGTGACTTGGGCAAAGATTTCCGGATGGAGTTCCCACTCCCCCGGATGCAATGTCTGACGACTCAGAAAATCCGCTTCCCAATTTTCCACTCCCGGGATGTGGATAGCAGACAGGTGGCAGGAGTGAGACTCCGCCCATAGAATAATCTTGGTCACTTCTTCCATCGCTAGGGAACTCCTTGGTCCCCCCTGATGGTTGATGTACGCAACAGTCGTCATGTTGTCTGATTGAAACCGTATGAACTTGGTCCTCGCTAGCTGAGGCCAAGCCTTGAGAGCATTGAATATCGCTCTCAGTTCCAGAATATTTATCGGTAGAAGAGATTCTTCCCGAGACCAAAGACCCTGAGCTTTCAGGGATCCCCAGACCGCGCCCCAGCCCATCAGACTGGCGTCGGTCGTGACAATGACCCACTCTGGTCTGCGGAATGTCATCCCTCGTGACAGGTTGTCCAGGGACAGCCACCAACGGAGTGAGTCTCTGGTCCTCTGATTTACTTGTATCTTTGGAGACAAGTCTGTATAGTCCCCATTCCACTGACTGAGCATGCACAGTTGTAATGGTCTTAGATGAATGCGCGCAAAAGGAACTATGTCCATTGCCGCTACCATCAACCCGATCACTTCCATGCACTGAGCTACGGAAGGAAGAGGAACGGAATGAAGTATTCGACAAGAGTCCAGAAGTTTTGTCTTTCTGGCCTCTGTTAGAAAAATCCTCATTTCTGAGGAGTCTATAATTGTTCCCAAGAAGGGAACCCTTGTTGACGGGGATAGAGAACTCTTTTCCACGTTCACTTTCCAGCCGTGAGATCTGAGAAAGGCCAGGACGATGTCCGTGTGAGCCTTTGCTCGAGGGAGGGACGACGCTTGAATCAGAATGTCGTCCAGGTAAGGTACTACTGCAATGCCCCTTGGTCTTAGCACCGCTAGAAGGGACCCTAGTACCTTTGTGAAAATCCTTGGAGCAGTGGCTAATCCGAAAGGAAGCGCCACGAACTGGTAATGTTTGTCCAGGAATGCAAACCTTAGGAACCGATGATGTTCCTTGTGGATAGGAATATGTAGATACGCATCCTTTAAATCCACCGTGGTCATGAATTGACCTTCCTGGATGGAAGGAAGGATAGTTCGAATGGTTTCCATCTTGAACGATGGGACCTTGAGAAATTTGTTTAAGATCTTGAAATCTAGGATTGGTCTGAACGTTCCCTCTTTTTTGGGAACTATGAACAGATTGGAGTAGAACCCCATCCCTTGTTCTCTCAATGGAACAGGATGAATCACTCCCATTTTTAACAGGTCTTCTACACAATGTAAGAACGCCTGTCTTTTTATGTGGTCTGAAGACAACTGAGACCTGTGGAACCTCCCCCTTGGGGGAAGTCCCTTGAATTCCAGAAGATAACCCTGGGAGACTATTTCTAGCGCCCAAGGATCCAGAACATCTCTTGCCCAAGCCTGAGCGAAGAGAGAGAGTCTGCCCCCCACCAGATCCGGTCCCGGATCGGGGGCCAATATTTCATGCTGTCTTGGTAGCAGTGGCAGGTTTCTTGGCCTGCTTTCCCTTGTTCCAGCCTTGCATTGGTCTCCAAGCTGGCTTGGCCTGAGAAGTATTACCCTCTTGCTTAGAGGACGTAGCACCTTGGGCTGGTCCGTTTTTACGAAAGGGACGAAAATTAGGTCTATTTTTTGCCTTGAAAGGCCGATCCTGAGGAAGGGCATGGCCCTTACCCCCAGTGATATCAGAGATAATCTCTTTCAAGTCAGGACCAAACAGCTTTTTCCCCTTGAAAGGAATGTTTAGTAGCTTGTTCTTGGAAGACGCATCAGCCGACCAAGATTTCAACCAAAGCGCTCTGCGCGCCACAATAGCAAACCCAGAATTCTTAGCCGCTAACTTAGCCAATTGCAAAGAGGCGTCTAGAGTGAAAGAATTAGCCAATTTGAGAGCATTGACTCTGTCCATAATCTCCTCATAAGGAGGAGAGTCACTATCGAGCACCTTAATCAGTTCATCAAACCAGAAATATGCGGCTGTAGTGACAGGGACAATGCATGAAATGGGTTGTAGAAGGTAACCCTGCTGAACAAACATCTTTTTAAGCAAACCTTCTAATTTTTTATCCATAGGATCTTTGAAAGCACAACTATCCTCTATGGGAATAGTGGTGCGTTTGTTTAAAGTAGAAACCGCTCCCTCGACCTTGGGGACTGACTGCCATAAGTCCTTTCTGGGGTCGACCATAGGAAACAATTTTTTAAATATGGGGGGAGGGACGAAAGGAATACCGGGCCTTTCCCATTCTTTATTAACAATGTCCGCCACCCGCTTGGGTATAGGAAAAGCTTCTGGGAGCCCCGGCACCTCTAGGAACTTGTCCATTTTACATAGTTTCTCTGGGATGACCAAATTTTCACAATCATCCAGAGTGGATAATACCTCCTTAAGCAAAATGCGGAGATGTTCCAATTTAAATTTAAAAGTAATCACATCAGATTCAGCCTGCTGAGAAATGTTCCCTAAATCAGTAATTTCTCCCTCAGACAAAACCTCCCTGGCCCCCTCAGATTGGGTTAGGGGCCCTTCAGAGATATTAATATCAGCGTCGTCATGCTCTTCAGTAACTAAAACAGAGCATCCACGCTTACGCTGACAAGGGTTCATTTTGGCTAAAATGTTTTTGACAGAATTATCCATTACAGCCGTTAATTGTTGCATAGTAAGGAGTATTGGCGCGCTAGATGTACTAGGGGCCTCCTGAGTGGGCAAGACTCGTGTAGACGAAGGAGGGAATGATGCGGTACCATGCTTACTCCCCTCACTTGAGGAATCATCTTGGGCATCATTGTCATTATCACATAAATCACATTTATTTAAATGAATAGGAATTCTGGCTTCCCCACATTCAGAACACAGTCTATCTGGTAGTTCAGACATGTTAAACAGGCATAAACTTGATAAGAAAGTACAAAAAACGTTTTGAAATAAAACCGTTACTGTCACTTTAAATTTTAAACTGAACACACTTTATTACTGCAATTGCGAAAAAACATGAAGGAATTGTTCAAAATTCACCAAACTTTCACCACAGTGTCTTAAAGCCTTGAAAATATTGCACACCAATTTTGGAAGCTTTAACCCTTAAAATAACGGAACCGGAGCCGTTTTAAGCTTTAACCCCTTTACAGTCCCTGGTATCTGCTTTGCTGAGACCCAACCAAACCCAAAGGGGAATACGATACCAAATGACGCCTTCAGAAGTCTTTTATAAGTATCAGAGCTCCTCTCACATGCGACTGCATGCCATGCCTCTCAAAAACAAGTGCGCAACACCGGCGCGAAAATGAGACTCTGCCTATGCTTTGGGAAAGCCCCTAAAGAATAAGGTGTCTAAAACAATGCCTGCCGATATTATTATATCAAAATACCCAGAATAAATGATTCCTCAAGGCTAAATAAGTGTTAATATCAATCGATTTAGCCCAAAAAAGGTCTACAGTCTAAATAAGCCCTTGTGAAGCCCTTATTTACAATCGTAATAAACATGGCTTACCGGATCCCATAGGGAAAATGACAGCTTCCAGCATTACATCGTCTTGTTAGAATGTGTCATACCTCAAGCAGCAAAGGACTGCAAACTGTTCCCCCAACTGAAGTTAATTGCTCTCAACAGTCCTGTGTGGAACAGCCATGGATTTTAGTTACGGTTGCTAAAATCATTTTCCTCATACAAACAGAATTCTTCATCTCTTTTCTGTTTCTGAGTAAATAGTACGTACCAGCACTATTTGAAAATAACAAACTCTTGATTGAATAATGAAAAACTACAGTTAAACACTAAAAAACTCTAAGCCATCTCCGTGGAGATGTTGCCTGTACAACGGCAAAGAGAATGACTGGGGTAGGCGGAGCCTAGGAGGGATCATGTGACCAGCTTTGCTGGGCTCTTTGCCATTTCCTGTTGGGGAAGAGAATATCCCACAAGTAAGGATGACGCCGTGGACCGGACACACCTATGTTGGAGAAATAGGGGTCAGCTATAGAGTTTTGTCCTTTTTGACGATCAGAGGAAACCCTGAATTTGAAGAAGGTTATGAATCTGCAAGGTTTGGGGCATGGTCTAATTTAGGGATCAGATACTTTGCTCAACTTATTAATAAGGAAGATAATACAATTAAAACTTGATGAATGTAAATTTAAATTTGGGATTACAAACCATCTTTTTTTTTCCTACTTACAACTTCGGCATTATGCTGAACAATGTTTGAAAAGGATATAGGGTGGGACAATGTGTTACTTAAACAGATATGCGTTTTATTTCAGGCAGGGAAATTTTCTCTCTCACCCACATATCAATCAGTATTAGTGGCACAAGAACAAAGTAATACTAGATACCTGGAATTAAAATGGAGTCAGCTTTGCAAAAGTCAGTTGGAAGTGGAATTAATGAGGAGTTCAGGGGTTAGGGTGGCTAAGGCTATGCAAGGGGAATGTTATAGGGAGCAGCAAGTAAAGATACTGTTTCAAAGTTATATTACACCCCAATCTATTTCACGCTGGGTTAAAGCAGGTACTAAACCTTTATGTAATAAGTGTAAATTTAATGCGGCAGACATGGTCCATCTTTTTTGGGCATGCCCAATAATTCAAAGATTCTGGGGCAAAATTTAATTTTGGGCCACCAAAACTCTGAATCAATATATTCATTTGAATAGTTGGAATGTGTTTTTCCTAATGACCCATGATGAATTAGGTAGCAATTTCCTATTACTTAATACGGCTGTTTTGATTGGTAGGAAATTAATTTTAAGGAATTGGCAGTCCAATAAAGAACCTACATTTTCAGAGTTTAAGAACGGTATGGTGTATCAAATGTTTCTGGAACAAGTTACAATACAGGTAGAAACTGAAAATAATATCAAGTCCTTTTTTACGAAATGGGGGAAATGTATTAAGGCATTCAAGCCCAGCACCCAGAAATGAGCAATTTTACCCTTTAAAAACTCAATTTTTATATTGGAAGCAAATCTAAGGGGAGACTAGCAGGAAGGGGGGAGCAGCGGGGCGGGGGGGAAATTTAATACTTTTTTTTTTGTTTTGTTTGGTTGCTATGTTTTGTTTTATTCTAATTTGCCGTGTCTTGTTTTTGTTTTATATATTAAAAACCCCAACACTGAATACATAATTTTTAAGGGATAGACAGCTAATCTAAAGCAGAAATTGTTAAATACGGTACTAGCAGAGTTTATTTAGTGTCATCTTTTTTCTTTTAAAATGTGTTTATCTGCCTCATTCTTATATTCATTGTACGTTGTGTCATTCTGCCCTGTGTGGCACATTCACATGTATTGCATATAATTATATTGCATATAATTGTACTCACTGTTGGTTATAAAAAAAACCAAAAAAACCCACTTAAAATTTCCAGTCTCTTGTCACAGTCCAAGTGCCTGCACACTACCTAATAACTCCTGAACTCAGGATTGATCGTCTCCATATATGTGTAGTTCAAACAGTTACTTCAGTGCCAACAACTCTTCCCAGAAGATAAAAGATAGCACTTACCTGCTTCTCTAGCTGTCCGGCAGGACGACAGCCCACCCGGCATGAAAGGAAGCCACTCCTCAGAGAGACCTGTGGAGAAAAGAAAGGACAAAGTAAACCTACTCTGGCTTTCTATACAGGGGCAGCAACTTGTCAGAAAAATGCAGTGAGGCCCACCCCACAAGTTCCTAACTGCTTGAAAGCCACCACTGCCCTACTGAAGAGACTAACGTGGAGTATGGATATACCCAATCATGAGAGTAAAGATCAGAGTAAAACCACCCTGGCTTTCAAAATAATAAAATCTTGATTGAAGTGAAAAAATTAAATCTTCTTCAGACACTAAAACTTCACCTTCTCCTTGCACCGAAGGCAAAGAGAATGACTGGGGTTTGAGGGAAGGGGAGTGATACTTAACAGCTTGGCTGTGGTGCTTTTTGCCGCCTCCTGCTGGCCAGGAGTGATATTCCCAACAGTAATTAAGGACACCATGGACTCACCATATTTTAGGAAAGAAACCTCTTAACAATACACAAAGGTGTTTAATCTTAAATCTGATGGAAACTACTTCAGCATCAGATGAAGGATACTGTCCGAATCTGAGATTTCGCCCTCAGAGGCTACCAACGTATTCTCCTCATCAGACTTATGAGGAAGGGCAACCTGAGTAGCAGACAACGGAACAGAAACCTTACTATGTGACACCTCCAGGAGGCTTAGAGGAACTGCAGGGCACTATATGTGACGCCATAGAGGCTTGGGACGTAACAGGAGAAAGCTGTGGTATTACCTGAACAGCATCATCCTGAGAGACATTAGGCTCAGCGAAAAGAACTTTATCTTTACATTGTAATGTCCTAACACAAGAGGAACAAAATTGCAAAGGGGTAACAATTTGGGCCTCTAAACACAATAGACATGAATTCATAATAGCAGATTCCTGCTCTGTGTCAGACATGGCCTCAAACACACAGATAAAATTAAATAATAAATCTGTCACTTTAAGAAAGATGTTTTACTTTAAGACTAATATAAATATCCTCTGATAAGGATCACCTCTACACCTCAAGCTAGCTGAGGTGCTCCTATCTGACCGTCTATGAGAAAATCATAGCTCCAAATACCAAGTTGTTCCACAGCTTGAAGAAAATATCAGGAGACTCTGCAATCGGCTCCGACATGAAGCGCCGCTCCGATCTCTATAGTATAGAGCGGAAGCGCAGATGAGTCACATGACCAGCCGAAAGAAAACTGCGCTATATTCAAAAGCGTGCGTTTCTAAAATAAAAATGCTAGGAAGCATTCTCACTAAGGGAGATTGGCCAGAAAAAACTGTTAGAACCACTAACAATTTACACACCGACGCCAATAAACTGAGCCATCCAAACAATAGATTAATCTTTCTTTTATCCAAGAAAAATTAACCCCTTAGTCTCGGTCACATTAGTGCCTGCGTCCTGCCAAATATAATCCTTAAAGGAAAAATATGTCCCCAAAATTAATTGCAGTTATAATGTTGCTAAGTGCAAGCCTCTATTACCCTAGAAGACAAGATGCACTTACCTGCAATTAGGCTGTCCGGCAGGGAGACAGCTCACAAGGTATGAGAGGACACATACTCCTCACAGAGACCTATAGAAAAAAAGAGAGAACAGAGTAAACCTATTCTGACTTTGTATACTAGGGCAGCAATATGTTAGGAAAACACAGCAAGGCCCACCTTACAAGTTCCTAACTGCTTTAAAGCCACCACTACTCTACTGAAAAACATAATTTATGTAAGAACTTACCTGATAAATTAATTTCTTTCATATTAGCAAGAGTCCATGAGCTAGTGACGTATGGGATATACATTCCTACCAGGAGGGGCAAAGTTTCCCAAACCTCAAAATGCCTACAAATACACCCTTCACCACACCCACAAATCAGTTTAACGAATAGCCAAGAAGTGGGGTGATAAGAAAAAAGTGCGAAAGCATAAAAAATAAGGAATTGGAATAATTGTGCTTTATATAAAAAAATCATAACCACCACAAAAAAGGGCGGGCCTCATGGACTCTTGCTAATATGAAAGAAATGAATTTATCAGGTAAGTTCTTACATAAATTATGTTTTCTTTCATGTAATTAGCAAGAGTCCATGAGATAGTGATGTATGGGATAATGACTACCCAAGATGTGGATCTTTCCACGCAAGAGTCACTAGAGAGGGAGGGATAAAATAAAGACAGCCAATTCCTGCTGAAAATAATCCACACCCAAAATAAAGTTTAATGAAAAACATAAACAGAAGATTCAAACTGAAACCGCTGCCTGAAGTACTTTTCTACCAAAAACTGCTTCAGAAGAAGAAAATACATCAAAATGGTAGAATTTAGTAAAAGTATGCAAAGAGGACCAAGTTGCTGATTTGCAAATCTGATCAACCGAAGCTTCATTCTTAAATGCCCAGGAAGTAGAAACTGACCTAGTAGAATGAGCTGTAATCCTTTGAGGCGGAGTTTTACCCGACTCGACATAGGCATGATGAATTAAAGATTTCAACCAAGATGCCAAAGAAACGGCAGAAGCTTTCTGGCCTTTTCTAGAACCGGAAAATATAACAAATAGACTAGAAGTCTTTCGGAAAGACTTAGTAGCTTCAACATAATATTTCAAAGCTCTAACAACATCCAAAGAATGCAACGATTTCTCCTTAGAATTCTTAGGATTAGGACATAATGAGGGAACCACAATTTCTCTACTAATGTTGTTGGAATTCACAACCTTAGGAAAAAATTCAAAAGAAGTTCGCAACACCGCCTTATCCTGATGAAAAATCAGAAAAGGAGACTCACAAGAAAGAGCAGATAATTCAGAGACTCTTCTGGCAGAAGAGATCGCCAAAAGGAACAAAACTTTCCAAGAAAGTAATTTAATGTCCAATGAATGCATGGGTTCAAAAGGAGGAGCTTGAAGAGCCCCCAGAACCAAATTCAAACTCCAAGGAGGAGAAATTGACTTAATGACAGGTTTTATACGAACCAAAGCTTGTACAAAACAATGAATATCAGGAAGATTAGCAATCTTTCTGTGAAAAAGAACAGAAAGAGCAGAGATTTGTCCTTTCAAAGAACTTGCGGATAAACCTTTATCTAAACCATCCTGAAGAAACTGTAAAATTCTCGGAATTCTAAAAGAATGCCAAGAAAAATGATGAGAAAGACACCAAGAAATATAAGTCTTCCAGACTCTATAATATATCTCTCTAGATACAGATTTACGAGCCTGTAACATAGTATTAATCACAGAGTCAGAGAAACCTCTTTGACCAAGAATCAAGCGTTCAATCTCCATACCTTTAAATTTAAGGATTTGAGATCCTGATGGAAAAAAGGACCTTGCGACAGAAGGTCTGGTCTTAGCGGAAGAGTCCACGGATGGCAAGAGGCCATCCGGACAAGATCCGCATACCAAAACCTGTGAGGCCATGCCGGAGCTACCAGCAGAACAAACGAGCATTCCTTCAGAATCTTGGAGATTACTCTTGGAAGAAGAACTAGAGGCGGAAAGATATAGGCAGGATGATACTTCCAAGGAAGTGATAATGCATCCACTGCTTCCGCCTGAGGATCCCGGGATCTGGACAGATACCTGGGAAGTTTCTTGTTTAGATGAGACGCCATCAGATCTATTTCTGGAAGCTCCCACATTTGAACAATCTGAAGAAATACCTCTGGGTGAAGAGACCATTCGCCCGGATGCAACGTTTGGCGACTGAGATAATCCGCTTCCCAATTGTCTATACCTGGGATATGAACCGCAGAGATTAGACAGGAGCTGGATTCCGCCCAAACCAGAATTCGAGATACTTCTTTCATAGCCAGAGGACTGTGAGTCCCTCCTTGATGATTGATGTATGCCACAGTTGTGACATTGTCTGTCTGAAAACAAATGAACGATTCTCTCTTCAGAAGAGGCCAAGACTGAAGAGCTCTGAAAATTGCACGGAGTTCCAAAATATTGATCGGTAATCTCACCTCCTGAGATTCCCAAACTCCTTGTGCCGTCAGAGATCCCCACACAGCTCCCCAACCTGTAAGACTTGCATCTGTTGAAATTACAGTCCAGGTCGGAAGAACAAAAGAAGCCCCCTGAATTAAACGATGGTGATCTGTCCACCACGTTAGAGAGTGTCGTACAATCGGTTTTAAAGATATTAATTGAGATATCTTTGTGTAATCCCTGCACCATTGATTCAGCATACAGAGCTGAAGAGGTCGCATGTGAAAACGAGCAAAGGGGATCGCGTCCGATGCAGCAGTCATAAGACCTAGAATTTCCATGCATAAGGCTACCGAAGGGAATGATTGTGACTGAAGGTTTCGACAAGCTGAAATCAATTTTAGACGTCTCTTGTCTGTCAAAGACAGAGTCATGGACACTGAATCTATCTGGAAACCCAGAAAGGTTACCCTTGTCTGAGGAGTCAATGAACTTTTTAGTGAATTGATCCTCCAACCATGATCTTGAAGAAACAACACAAGTCGATTCGTATGAGATTCTGCTAAATGTAAAGACTGAGCAAGTACCAAGATATCGTCCAAATAAGGAAATACCACAATACCCTGTTCTCTGATTACAGACAGAAGGGCACCGAGAACCTTTGTAAAAATTCTTGGAGCTGTAGCTAGGCCAAATGGCAGAGCCACAAACTGGTAATGCTTGTCCAGAAAAGAGAATCTCAGGAACTGATAATGATCTGGATGAATCGGAATATGCAGATATGCATCCTGTAAATCTATTGTGGACATATAATGCCCTTGTTGAACAAAAGGCAAGATAGTCCTTACAGTTACCATTTTGAACGTTGGTATCCTTACATAACGATTCAATATTTTTAGATCCAGAACTGGTCTGAAGGAATTCTCCTTCTTTGGTACAATGAAGAGATTCGAATAAAACCCCAGCCCCTGTTCCAGAACTGGAACTGGCATAATTACTCCAGCCAACTCTAGATCTGAAACACATTTCAGAAATGCTTGAGCTTTCACTGCGTTTACTGGGACACGGGAAACAAAAAATCTCTTTGCAGGAGGTCTTATCTTGAAACCAATTCTGTACCCTTCTGAAACAATGTTCTGAATCCAAAGATTGTGAACATATTTGATCCAAATTTTTTTGAAAAAAACGTAACCTGCCCCCTACCAGCTGAGCTGGAATGAGGGCCGCACCTTCATGTGGACTTAGAAGCTGGCTTTGCTTTTCTAGAAGGCTTGGATTTATTCCAGACTGGAGATGGTTTCCAAACTGAAACTGCTCCTGGGGATGAAGGATCAGGCTTTTGTTCTTTGTTGAAACGAAAGGAACGAAAACGATTATTAGCCCTGTTTTTACCCTTAGATTTTTTATCCTGTGGTAAAAAAGTTCCTTTCCCACCAGTAACAGTTGAGATAATAGAATCCAACTGAGAACCAAATAATTTGTTCCCCTGGAAAGAAATGGAAAGTAGAGTCGATTTAGAAGACATATCAGCATTCCAAGTTTTAAGCCATAAAGCTCTTCTAGCTAAAATAGCTAGAGACATAAACCTGACATCAACTCTGATATCAAAAATGGCATCACAGATAAAATTATTAGCATGTTGAAGAAGAATAATAATATTATGAGAATCATGATATGTTACTTGTTGCGCTAAAATTTCCAACCAAAAAGTTGAAGCTGCAGCAACATCAGCCAATGATATAGCAGGTCTAAGAAGATTACCTGAACACAGATAAGCTTTTCTTAGAAAGGATTAAATTTTCCTATCTAAAGGATCCTTAAAGGAAGTACCATCTGACGTAGGAATAGTAGTACGTTTAGCAAGGGTAGAAATAGCCCCATCAACTTTAGGGATTTTGTCCCAAAATTCTAATCTGTCAGACGGCACAGGATATAATTGCTTAAAACGTTTAGAAGGAGTAAATGAATTACCCTAATTATTCCATTCTCTGGAAATTACTTCAGAAATAGCACCAGAAACAGGAAAAACTTCTGGAATAACCACAGGAGATTTAAAGACCTTATCTAAACGTTTACAGTTAGTATCAAGAGGACCAGAATCCTCAATTTCTAAAGCAATTAGTACTTCTTTAAGTAAAGAACGAATAAATTCCATTTTAAATAAATATGAAGATTTATCAGCATCAACCTCTGAGACAGAATCCTCTGAACCAGAAGAGTCATTAGAATCAGAATGATGATGTTCATTTAAAAATTCATCTGTATAAAGAGAAGTTTTAAAAGATTTTTTATGTTTACTAGAAGGAGGAATAACAGACATAGCCTTCTTGATGGATTCAGAAACAAAATCTCTTATGTTATCAGGAACATTCTGAACATTAGATGTTGATGGAACTGCAACAGGTAATGGTACATTACTAAAGGAAATATTATCTGCATTAACAAGTTTGTCATGACAATTAATACAAACAACAGCTGGAGGAATAGCTACCAAAAGTTTACAGCAGATACACTTAGCTTTGGTAGTTCCAGCACCAGACAGCGATTTTCCTGAAGTATCTTCTGACTCAGATGCAACGTGAGACATCTTGCAATATGTAAGAGAAAAAACAACATATAAAGCAAAATTGATCAAATTCCTTAAATGACAGTTTCAGGAATGGGAAAAAATGCCAAGGAACAAGCTTCTAGCAACCAGAAGCAAAGAAAAATGAGACTTAAATAATGTGAGACAAAAGTGACGCCCATATTTTTTTAGCGCCAAATAAGACGCCCACATTATTTGGCGCCTAAATGCTTTTGGCGCCAAAAATGACGCCACATCCGGAACGCCGACATCTTTGGCGCAAAAGAACGTCAAAAATGACGCAACTTCCGGCGACACGTATGACGCCGGAAACAGAAAAGATTTTTTGCGCCAAAAAAGTCCGCGCCAAGAATGACGCAATAAAATGAAGCATTTTCAGCCCCGCGAGCCTAACAGCCCACAGGGAAAAAAGTCAAATTTTTAAGGTAAGAAAAATAATTGATTCAAGTGCATTATCCCAAATATGAAACTGTCTGAAAATAAGGAATGTTGAATATCCTGAGTCAAGGTAAATAAATGTTTGAATACATATATTTAGAACTTTATAAACAAAGTGCCCAACCATAGCTTAGAGTGTCACAGAAAATAAGACTTACTTACCCCAGGACACTCATCTACATGTTTGTAGAAAGCCAAACCAGTACTGAAACGAAAATCAGCAGAGGTAATGGTATTATATATAAGAGTATATCGTCGATCTGAAAAGGGAGGTAAGAGATGAATCTCTACGACCGATAACAGAGAACCTATAAAATAGACCCCGTAGAAGGAGATCACTGCATTCAAATAGGCAATACTCTCCTCACATCCCTCTGACATTCACTGCACGCTGAGAGGAAAACCGGGCTCCAACCTGCTGCGGAGCGCATATCAACGTAGAATCTAGCACAAACTTACTTTCACCACCTCCATAGGAGGCAAAGTTTTGTAAAACTGATTTGTGGGTGTGGTGAGGGGTGTATTTGTAGGCATTTTGAGGTTTGGGAAACTTTGCCCCTCCTGGTAGGAATGTATATCCATACGTCACTAGCTCATGGACTCTTGCTAATTACATGAAAGAAAGATTGACATGGACTACAGCTATACCCAAAATCTTGCTTGTAGCGAAAATAATTCAATTTTCTTCAGACACCAAAACTTCACCTCCTCCATTTAACAGAGGCAAAGAAAATGACTGGGGATTATGGGTAGGGGAGTGACACTTAACAGCTTTGCTGTGGTGCTCTTTGCCTCCTTCTGCTGGCCAGGAGTGATATTCCCACTAGTAATTGATGACGTTGTGGACTCTCCCATATCTTAGGAAAGAAATATACTTACCCATAGACACTCGTCCACTTAGTAGCAGTCAGCCAAACCAGTACTGAAACATATCAGCAGAGGTATTGGGGGTAGAAGGTGATCTGTAAAGGGAGGCAGGAGACGAGTCCCTGCAACTGAATTTACAGAGAGCCCATGAAGGATTTCCCATGAGGCAAAACATAGTATTATGGGGCAGTACTCCATTCACATCCCTCTCAGTGTACTCTGAGTGGAGCTGGGCTTCAATATGCTCTGCAGTGCCTTTCACTGAAGAAATCAAGCACATCATCTTACTTTAACTACCTCCAACGATGGAAAAGTAAATACTAAATGTATGAGTGAGGTGGGAGGGTTTTATAGGATTTTGAGGTTTGGGAAACTTTACTTCACTAAAGATTTAAATTGCACAGCCTTCAATGTTATACTCTCTCTTCTGGAAACTATCCACTGAGGGTAAAAAAAAAAAAAAAAATCTGTGTACACTTATCTCCTTGCCCTCTCCTTGACAAGGCAAAGAACTACTGGGAAGGAAGTGCAAAGGATATTTACAGCTCTTGTAGGGTGTCTTTGCCTCCTCCTGGTGGACAGGCAATGTAATCCCAAGAGTAAGTACTTGTGGACTCTCACTATCATTAGAAAGTTTTAATGTTCATAAATCAATGTGCCTAGCAGTCTAGGGGTTAATACCTGTAGAAACATTCAACAGCAACTACATTTCATCCCTTTTAAATAGGGTTTAGTTTAAGTTTGGACTATTACAGAATCAACATACACATAATCAATGGGCAACTGTATTCAATTTATGTATTTATTTTGCATTAAATATATTTTTTTGTATTATTGTTATAAAAAAAATAAAAAAAGAACTGCTGTTCCTAAGCTTTCCATACAAGTTGTCCCTTTCAGTCAGTATACTTTAATACAGCAGTATCAGTTGTTCCCAAACAGACTTTTCCAGCAAGCTTCAATGTAAATATTCAATACTCCACTCTGAGTGAATGATTAGGGTGGCAGATATTACACTTTATTACATTAGAGAGTTAGACCCTCCAACTGTGTCTATTTGACAGGGGCAGTCCCTAATTTCTGAGCTCTGTCCCCTCTAAGACAGCAATATGTACTGATTTGCAGAATTTCCCTTAGCCCCAGTCCATAATCCACCCTTACATGCTCATGATCCTGTTCACTATCTGCCCGTGACCAAGCTCACCCACAAAATGGAGATGGCCTCACTTAACCAATACTATGGGATTGCCATGGGTTGGTAGGTCTGCCTGCAGCTATAAATTGTCCTGGGTGTTAAGAAACTTTGATAGCCTACTGGCCAGACATGCCCACAACCCATCCACGGACCCCCTGTGACTCCACCCACTTCAATTCCTGCTCACAAAATGATGAGGGGTCCTTTTTATCCTCCAGAATATCAGAAGATACTGTATGTAATATTACTGGTAAAAAAAAAAATCTACCAACATGAGTGAAGAAAGAATTTACCATAACAATTAAATCTTTTATTGACATAAATTAAGTACATAAATGGGATGGACACCAGGCCACTCAATGTTGGCTTCAAAGAGATATGCATTGTCTCAATAAGCAGATGCCTATAAGACAATTATACTCGCACTAAACAGACACACTGACAAACTCAGTAACAAGCCATGGATTACGGTATTTCTAAATGTGTTCAAGGTAACACTTCAGATTCGATTTACTCAAATTTATACACATGCTGAAAAGGAGGGTACCAGAGGAACTGGAAATTCCACCACCTACCTCTTATAGGATAAAGCTCTCCATTCAAAAATCTAGTCCTTTGATTAATAAACTGCAAAATAGTATGTTAGCATACTGATATTTCTATTAAATTTCACTGGAAATAAAAGCAAATTTGCCTTTTGCTTTATTTTTTAAAACACAGTATGTTTATGACAGAAATGGGGATGGTACTATTGAAATTCAAACATGTTCTATGCTCAGAGAGAAATTGCATTAACACAGACATATTTTTGGTTACTTGCAATTTAAAAACTACAGTTTGTAAACATCCAAATTATATAAAATATATATATATACATACACACACACACATACATATATATATATATATATATATATATATATATATATATATATAAATATATAGCAGCATTGAATAAAAAAATCAATATTCAATATAAATGTAAAATAAACAAGGGACTTCCATGTAGATATTTGATTACAAAAATTATAGAAAAGCATCTTGTTATTGCATACATTTTTTTTATACAAAGGTCCTTATGTATAACCTGAGAAAAACAGTCCAAATAGCATATATTTAGAGAAACTTAAAGTGACAGTCTAGTCAAAATTAAACTTTCATGATTCAGATAGGGCATGCAATTTAAACAACTTTCCAATTAACTTATATCATCAAATTTGCTTTGTTCTCTTGCTATTCTTTATTGAACGCTAAACCTAGGTAGGCTCACATGCTAATTTCTAAGCCCTTGAAGGCTGCCTCTTATCTCAGTGCATTTTGACAGTTTTTCACAGCTAGACAACGCTAGTTCATGTCTGCCATATAGATAACATTGTGCTCACTCTAGTGGAGTTATTTACTCCACTGATTTGCTAAAATTCAAGTATGTCAAAATAACCGCAATAAGGGGGCAGTCTACAGAGGCTTAGATACAATGTATTGGCAAGTCAAAAACTGGGGAAGGGAATAGATAATAAAGGGATTACCGTATCTATCTTTATAAGAAAACAAAAAATTCTGGAGCAGACTGTCCTTTTAAGTAATGAATAAAAGAATAGACCATTTATTTTTAAAAAGTAATTTACAAGGAGGGTAAGATCACAAAACCATACACTCCCAGTTAACCTGCTTTAGCATTAGACTAAGGAGCACCTTGGGTGTAAGAACAATAGGATTGACAGTGCAATGTTTTAAAGATTTCTAATTTAATTTTTTACTTTAGTGTCCTTTAACACACTCTCAAAGATTTCATTGCTCGCAATGATGAATATGGCTTCATGTGCAGAATATAGTTGATTTAGTAAAAGTTATCTTTGTGATGGTCCAACATCCACAGTTATTTTTGTGTAGAGAGGAAATTTCTCATTCTTTATCACGTTGTATATGAGTGAGTTTAATCCATCTGAGTTCATGGTTTGCCTTGTGTGCGAAATTAAGTCAAATCTAAAAAAGTTAAAAGAAAACAGATATTTAACTTTTTTTTGCTTTTAATATTTTAAATAACTTTATATACTATTGGATATATATATATATATATATATATATATCAGAAGTTATAAGTTCAAATATTTCATTATTCAGTGTCAAACGTTAATGCTTCATACAGTAATCATTACACATCAGGAAATAACAGACTAGGATGCTCATTTAATAGAAATGTTATTTAAAAAGGTACCTTAAAGTCAAAATTAAACATTAATGATTTTGATAACGCCTGCAATTTATTCTTTTTGAGTGCTAACGACGGCTCTGAGCCGTCGCAAATTCTCCCAGTCAGGTGCTGAAGACGGCTCAGAGCCGTCCCTAGCACTCACCCACCTTGAGGGCAATTTGGGGGCTCCCACCCGATCTAGCCTGTAAAGTGACAGGCATCGGCAGGGCTTCACGTTTGGCGCGGTGATGTCATGTGCAATGACGTGATGATGTCACCGCGCAACTTTATTTAAAGTTGACAATGGACATGTATAGGGAGATGGGGGCATGCTGCTTAGAAGCCTGTATCTCAGGTATCTAAGCAGCTACAGACCTCCAAGACGCACCGTTGGAAAGGTAATCGCCTTTCCAACGGTCCACGGCTTCATTCCTTACTGTTGGGAAATAATGAACCTGGGCACCAGGAGGAGCCAGAAACCCCAGCCAAAGGCTTAAATACTTCTCCCACTTCCCCCAGTCATCCTGCCAAGGGAACAAGGAACAGTAGGAGAACTATCAGGGTATAAAAGGTGCCAGAAGAAAAAACTAAATTTATGCTTACCTGATAAATTTCTTTCTTTTGCGATGTACCGAGTCCAATGATTCATCCTTACTTGTGGATATTATCCTTCCTAACAGGAAGTGGCAAAGAGAGCACCACAGCAGAGCTGTCTATATAGCTCCCCCCTTAACTCCACCCCCCAGTCATTCGACAGAAGGCCAAGGAAGAAAAGAAGAAACTATAAGGTGCAGAGGTGACTGACGTTTTTAATAAAAAATACCATCATTCTTGAATAGACAGGGCGGGCCGTGGACTCGGTACATCGCAAAAGAAAGAAATTTATCAGGTAAGCATAAATTTCGTTTTCTTTTGCATGATGTACCGAGTCCACGGATTCATCCTTACTTGTGGGATACCAATACCGAAGCTTTAGGACACGGATGAAGGGAGGGACAAGACAGAAACCTAAACGGAAGGCACCACTGCTTGCAAAACCTTTCTCCCAAAAAACAATTTATGTAAGAACTTACCTGATAAATTCATTTCTTTCATATTAGCAAGAGTCCATGAGCTAGTGACGTATGGGATATACATTCCTACCAGGAGGGGCAAAGTTTCCCAAACCTCAAAATGCCTATAAATACACCCCTCACCACACCCACAAATCAGTTTAACGAATAGCCAAGAAGTGGGGTGATAAGAAAAAAGTGTGAAAGCATAAAAAATAAGGAATTGGAATAATTGTGCTTTATACAAAAAAATTATAACCACCACAAAAAAGGGTGGGCCTCATGGACTCTGGCTAATATGAAAGAAATGAATTTATCAGGTAAGTTCTTACATAAATTATGTTTTCTTTCATGTAATTAGCAAGAGTCCATGAGCTAGTGACGTATGGGATAATGACTACCCAAGATGTGGATCTTCCACGCAAGAGTCACTAGAGAGGGAGGGATAAAATAAAGACAGCCAATTCCGCTGAAAATAATCCACACCCAAAATAAAGTTTAAATCTTATAATGAAAAAAACTGAAATTATAGGCAGAAGAATCAAACTGAAACAGCTGCCTGAAGTACTTTTCTACCAAAAACTGCTTCAGAAGAAGAAAATACATCAAAATGGTAGAATGGTAAAAGTATGCAAAGAAGACCAAGTTGCTGCTTTGCAAATCTGATCAACAGAAGCTTCATTCCTAAAAGCCCAGGAAGTAGAAACTGACCTAGTAGAATGAGCTGTAATCCTTTGAGGCGGAGTTTTACCCGACTCGACATAAGCATGATGAATTAAAGATTTCAACCAAGATGCCAAAGAAATGGCAGAGGCCTTCTGACCTTTCCTAGAACCGGAAAAGATAACAAAAAGACTAGAAGTCTTTCGGAAATTCTTAGTAGCTGCAACATAATATTTCAAAGCTCTAACTACATCCAAAGAATGCAATGATTTCTCCTTAGAATTCTTAGGATTAGGACATAATGAAGGAACCACAATTTCTCTACTAATGTTGTTAGAATTCACAACCTTAGGTAAAAATTGAAAAGAAGTTCGCAACACCGCCTTATCCTGATGAAAAATCAGAAAAGGAGACTCACAAGAAAGAGCAGATAATTCAGAAACTCTTCTAGCAGAAGAGATGGCCAAAAGAAACAAAACTTTCCAAGAAAGTAATTTAATGTCCAAAGAATGCATAGGTTCAAAAGGAGGAGCTTGAAGAGCCCCCAGAACCAAATTCAAACTCCAAGGAGGAGAAATTTACTTAATGACAGGTTTTATACGAACCAAAGCTTGTACAAAACAACGAATATCAGGAAGATTAGCAATCTTTCTGTGAAAAAGAACAGAAAGAGCAGAGATTTGTCCTTTCAAGGAACTTGCAGACAAACCTTTATCCAAACCATCCTGAAGAAACTGTAAAATTCTCGGAATTCTAAAAGAATGCCAGGAAAAATGATGAGAAAGACACTAAGAAATGTAAGTCTTCCAGACTCTATAATATATCTTCCTAGATACAGATTTACGAGCCTGTAACATAGTATTAATCACAGAGTCAGAGAAACCTCTTTGACTAAGAATCAAGCGTTCAATCTCCATACCTTTAAATTTAAGGATTTGAGATCCTGATGGAAAAAAGGACCTTGCGACAGAAGGTCTGGTCTTAACAGAAGAGTCCACGGTTGGCAAGAGGCCATCCGGACAAGATCCGCATACCAAAACCTGTGCGGCCATGCTGGAGCCACCAGCAGAACAAACGAGCATCCCTTCAGAATCTTGGAGATTACTCTTGGAAGAAGAACTAGAGGCGGAAAGATATAGGCAGGATGATACTTCCAAGGAAGTGACAATGCATCCACTGCTTCCGCTTGAGGATCCCTGGATCTGGACAGATACCTGGGAAGTTTCTTGTTTAGATGAGAAGCCATCAGATCTATTTCTGGAAGTCCCCACATTTGAACAATCTGAAGAAATACCTCTGGGTGAAGAGAACATTCGCCTGGATGTAACGTTTGGCGGCTGAGATAATCCGCTTCCCAATTGTCTATACCTGGGATATGAACCGCAGAAATTAGACAGGAGCTGGATTCCGCCCAAACCAAAATTCGAGATACTTCTTTCATAGCCAGAGGACTGTGAGTCCCTCCTTGATGATTGATATATGCCACAGTTGTGACATTGTCTGTCTGAAAACAAATGAACGATTCTCTCTTTAGAAGAGGCCAAGACTGAAGAGCTCTGAAAATTGCACGGAGTTCCAAAATATTGATTGGTAATCTCACCTCCTGAGATTCCCAAACTCCTTGTGCTGTCAGAGACCCCCAAAGTGCTCCCCAACCTGTCAGACTTGGAAGAACAAAAGAAGCCCCCTGAACTAAACGTTGGTGATCTGTCCACCACGTCAGAGAGTGTCGTACAAATGGTTTTAAAGATATTAATTGATGTATCTTTGTGATATCCCTGCACCACTGGTTCAGCATACAGAGCTGAAGAGGTCGCATGTGAAAACAAGCAAAGGGGATCGCGTCCGATGCAGCAGTCATAAGACCTAGAATTTCCATGCATAAGGCTACCGAAGGGAATGATTGAGACTGAAGGTTTCGACAGGCTGAAACCAATTTTAGACGTCTCTTGTCTGTCAGAGACAGAGTCATGGACACTGAATCTATCTGGAAACCTAAAAAGGTTACCCTTGTCTGAGGAATCAATGAACTTTTTGGCAAATTGATCCTCCAACCATGATCTCGAAGAAACAATACGAGTCGATTCGTATGAGATTCTGCTAAATGTGAAGACTGAGCAAGTACCAAGATATCGTCCAAATAAGGAAATACCACAATACCCTGTTCTCTGATTACAGACAGAAGGGCACCGAGAACCTTTGTAAAAATCCTTGGAGCTGTTGCTAGGTCAAACGGCAGAGCCACAAATTGGTAATGCTTGTCTAGGAAAGAGAATCTCAGAAACTGATAGTGATCTGGATGAATCGGAATATGCAGATATGCATCCTGTAAATCTATTGTGGACATATAATGCCCTTGCTGAACAAAAGGCAGGATAGTCCTTATAGTTACCATTTTGAATGTTGGTATCCTTACATAACGATTCAATATTTTTAGATCCAGAACTGGTCTGAAGGAATTCTCCTCTTTGGTACAATGAAGAGATTTGAATAAAACCCCAGTCCCTGTTCCAGAACTGGAACTGGCATAATTACTCCAGCCAACTCTAGATCTGAAACACATTTCAGAAATGCTTGAGCCTTCGCTGGATTTACTGGGACACGGGAAAGAAAAAATCTCTTTGCAGGAGGCCTTATTTTGAAGCCAATTCTGTACCCTTCTGAAACAATGTTCTGAATCCAAAGATTGTGAATTGAATTGATCCAAATTTCTTTGAAAAAATCGTAATCTGCCCCCTACCAGCTGAGCTGGAATGAGGGCCGCACCTTCATGTGGACTTGGGAGCTGGCTTTGGTTTTCTAAAAGGCTTGGATTTATTCCAGACTGGAGATGGTTTCCAAACTGATACCGCTCCTGTGGATGAAGGATCAGGCTTTTGTTCCTTATTGTGACGAAAGGAACGAAAACGATTATTAGACCTAAATTTACCTTTAGATTTTTTATCCTGTGGTAAAAAAGTTCCTTTCCCTCCAGTAACAGTTGAGATAATAGAATCCAACTGAGAACCAAATAATTTATTACCCTGGAAGGAAAGGGAAAGCAAAGTTGACTTAGAAGACATATCAGCATTCCAAGTTTTAAGCCATAAAGCTCTTCTAGCTAATATAGCTAGAGACATATACCTGACATCAACTCTAATGATATCAAAGATGGCATCACAAATAAAGTTATTAGCATGTTGAAGAAGATTAACAATGCTATGAGAATTATGATCTGTTATTTGTTGCGCTAAAGCCTCTAACCAAAAAGTTGAAGCTGCAGCAACATCCGCTAAAGATATAGCAGGTCTAAGAAGATTACCTGAACATAAGTAAGCTTTTCTTAGAAAGGATTAAATTTTCCTATCTAAAGGATCCTTAAAGGAAGTACTATCTGCCGTAGGAATAGTAGTATGTTTAGCAAGAGTAGAGATAGCCCCATCAACTTTAGGGATTTTGTCCCAAAACTCTAATCTGTCAGCTGGCACAGGATATAATTGCTTAAAACGTTTAGAAGGAGTAAATGAATTACCCAAATTATTCCATTCCTTGGAGATTACTTCAGAAATAGCATCAGGGACAGGAAAAACCTCTGGAATAACTACAGGAGATTTAAAAACCTTATTTAAACGTTTAGATTTAGTATCAAGAGGACCAGAATCCTTTATTTCTAATGCAATTAAAACCTCTTTAAGTAAAGAACGAATAAATTCCATTTTGAATAAATATGAAGATTTATCAGCATCAACCTCTGAGACAGAATCCTCTGAACCAGAGGAACCACTATCAGAATCAGAATGATGATGTTCATTTAAAAATTCATCTGAAAAATGAGAAGTTTTAAAAGACCTTTTACGTTTACTAGAAGGAGGAATAACAGACATAGCCTTCTTAATGGATTTAGACACAAAATCTCTTATGTTAACAGGAACACTAGTATTAGATGTTGATGGAACAGCAACAGGTAATGTAGTATTACTAAAGGAAATATTATCTGCATTAACAAGTTTGTCATGACATTCATTACAAACAACAGCTGGAGGAACAGATACCACAAGTTTACAGCAGATATACTTAACTTTGGTAGATCCAGCACCAGGCAGTGATTTTCCAGTAGTATCTTCTGACTCAGGGTCAATCTGGGACATCTTACAATATGTAATAGAAAAAACAACATATAAAGCAAAATTGATCAAATTCCATAAATGACAGTTTCAGGAATGGGAAAAAATGCCAGTGAACAAGCTTCTAGCAACCAGAAGCAATAAATAATGAGACTTAAATAATGTGGAGACAATAATGACGCCTATATTTTTTAGCGCCAAAAAAGACCGCCCACATTATTTGGCGCCTAAATGCTTTTGGCGCCAAAAATGACGCCACATCCGGAACGCCGACACTTTTGGCGCAAAAAAAACTCAAAAGGATGACGCAACTTCCGGCGACACGTATGACGCCGGAAATAGAAAAATATTTTTGCGCCAAAAAAGTCTGCGCCAAGAATGACGCAATAAAATGAAGCATTTTCAGCCCCCGCGAGCCTAACAGCCCACAGGAAAAAAAGTCAATTTTAAGGTAAGAAAAAAATGATAAATTCATATGCATTATCCCAAATATGAAACTGACTGTCTGAAATAAGGGAACGTTGAACATCCTGAGTCAAGGAAAATAAATGTTTGAATACATATATTTAGAACTTTATATAAAAGTGCCCAACCATAGCTTAGAGTGTCACAGAAAATAAGACTTACTTACCCCAGGACACTCATCTACATGTAGTAGAAAGCCAAACCAGTACTGAAACGAGAATCAGTAGAGGTAATGGTATATATAAGAGTATAATCGTCGATCTGAAAAGGGAGGTAAGAGATGAATCTCTACGACCGATAACAGAGAACCTATGAAATAGACCCCGTAGCAGGAGATCATTGAATTCAAATAGGCAATACTCTCCTCACATCCCTCTGACATTCACTGCACGCTGAGAGGAAAACCGGAGCCCCAACCTGCTGCGGAGCGCATATCAACGTAGAATCTAGCACAAACTTACTTCACCACCTCCATAGGAGGCAAAGTTTGTAAAACTGATTTGTGGGTGTGGTGAGGGGTGTATTTATAGGCATTTTGAGGTTTGGGAAACTTTGCCCCTCCTGGTAGGAATGTATATCCCATACGTCACTAGCTCATGGACTCTTGCTAATTACATGAAAGAAATAGCCTCCGAAGAAGCAAAAGTATCAAATTTGTAAAATTTGGAAAAGGTATGAAGCGAAGACCAAGTCGCAGCCTTACAAATCTGTTCAACAGAAGCATCATTTTTAAAAGCCCATGTGGAAGCTACCGCTCTAGTAGAATGAGCTGTAATCCTTTCAGGAGGCTGCTGTCATCATAACGTATGATGATTTTCAGCCAAAAAGGAAAGAGAAATCGCCGTAGCCTTTTGACCCCTACGCTTTACAGAATAGACAACAAACAAAGAGAATGTTTGACGAAAATCTTTGGTTGCCTGCAAATAAAATTTCAAAGCATGAACCACGTCCAAGTTGTGCAACAGACGTTCCTTCTTACAAGAAGGATTAAGGACACATATAAGGAACAACAATTTCTTGATTGATATTCCTGTTAGTAACAACCTTAGGTAAGAACCCAGGCTTGGTACACAAAAACCACCTTATCAGCATGGAACACCAGATAAGGTGAGTCACATTGTAATGCAGATAGTTCAGAAACTCTTCGAGCTGAAGAGATAGCAACTAGGAACAAAACATTCAAGATAAAAAACATAATTTATGTAAGAACTTACCTGATAAATTCATTTCTTTCATATTAGCAAGAGTCCATGAGCTAGTGACCGTATGGATATACATTCCTACCAGTAGGGGGGCAAAGTTTCCCAAACCTCAAAATGCCTACAAATACAACCCTCACCACATCCACAATTCAGTTTAACGAATAGCCAAGAAGTGGGGTGATAAAGGAGCGAAAGCATCAAAAATAAGAATTGGAATAATTGTGCTTTATACAAAAAAATCATAACCACCCACAAAAAAGGGTGGGCCTCATGGACTCTTGCTAATATGAAAGAAATGAATTTATCAGGTAAGTTCTTACATAAATTATGTTTTCTTCATGTAATTAGCAAGAGTCCATGAGCTAGTGACGTATGGGATAGCAGATACCCAAGATGTGAGACTTCCACGCAAGAGTCACTAGAGAGTGAGGGATAAAATAAAGACAGCCAATTCCGCTGAAAAAGTTCCACAACCCAAATCAAAAAAATTAAATAATAAGCAGAAGAATCAAACTGAAACAGCTGCCTGAAGTACTTTCTACCCAAAAACTGCTTCAGAGAGAAGAGAAAAACATCAAAATGGTAGAATTTAGTAAAAGTATGCAAAGAAGACCAAGTTGCTGCTTTGCAAATCTGATCAACAGAAGCTTCATTCCTAAAAGCCCAGGAAGTAGAAACTGACCTAGTAGAATGAGCTGTAATCCTTTGAGGCGGGGACTTACCCGACTCCACATAAGCATGATGAATCAAAGACTTTAACCAAGATGCCAAGGAAATGGCAAAAGCCTTCTGACCTTTCCTGAACTAGAAAAGATAACAAATAGACTAGAAGTCTTTCTGAAACCTTTAGTAGCTTCAACATAATATTTCAAAGCTCTAACCACATCCAAAGAATGTAAAGATCTTTCCAAGAATTCTTAGGATTAGGACACAACGAAGGAACAACAATTTCTCTACTAATGTTGTTAGAATTCACAACTTTAGGTAAAAATTTAAATGAAGTCCGCAACATCCGCCTTATCCTGATGAAAAATCAGAAAAGGAGATTCACAAGAAGAGAGCAGATAACTCAAAAACTCTTCTAGCAGAAGAGATGGCCAAAAGGGAACAAAACTTTCCAAGAATGTAATTTAATATCCAGAGAATGCATAGGTTCAAACGAGGGAGCCCTGTAAAGCCCTCAGAACCAAATTAAGACTCCAAGGGAGGAGAGATTGACTTAATGACAGGCTTGATACGAACCAAAGCCTGCACAAAACAAATGAATATCAGGAAGTTTAGCAATCTTTCTGTGAAAAAGAACGGAAAGAGCAGAGATTTGTCCTTTCAAAGAACTTGCAGATAAACCCTTATCCAAACCATCCTGAAGTAACTGTAAAATTCTAGGAATTCTAAAAGAATGCCAAGAGAATTTATGAGAAGAACACCAATAAATGTAAGTCTTCCAGACTCTGTAATAAATCTTCTAGATACAGATTTACGAGCCTGCAACATAGTATTAATCACTGAGTCAGAGAAACCTCTATGGACTAAGTAATTAAGCGTTCAAATCTCCATACCTTCAAATTTAATGATTTGAGATCCTGATGGAAAAATGGGCCTTGAGATAGAAGGTCTGGCCTTAACGGAAGTGTCCAAGGTTGGCAACTGGCCATCCGAACAAGATCCGCATACCAAAACCTGTGAGGTCATGCTGGAGCCAACCAGCAGTACCAACGAACGCTCCATTAGGATTTTGGAAATCACTCTTGGAAGAGAACTAGAGGCGGAAAGATATAAGCAGGTTGATAATTCCAAGGAAGCGACAACGAATCCACTGCTTCCGCCTGAGGATCCCTGGATCTGGACAGATACCTGGGAAGTTTCTTGTTTAGATGAGAGGCCATCAGATCTATTTCTGGAAGTCCCCAGATTTGAACAATCTGAAGAAATACCTCTGGGTGAAGAGACCAATCGCCCGGATGCAGCGTCTGGCGACTGAGATAATCCGCTTCCCAATTGTCTATACCTGGGATGTGAACCGCAGAAATTAGACAAGAGCTGGATTCCGCCCATACAAGTATCCGAGATACTTCTTTCATAGCCTGAAGACTGTGAGTCCCTCCTTGATGATTGACATACGCCACGGTTGTGACATTGTCTGTCTGAAAACAAATAAATGATTCTCTCTTCAGAAAAGGCCAGAACTGAAGAGCTCTGAAAATCGCACGGAGTTACAAAATGTGGATTGGTAATCTCGTCTCCTGAGATTCCCAAACCCCCTGCGCTGTCAGAGATCCCCAACCTGAAAGACTCGCATCTGTTGAGATCAAAGTCCAGGTTGGACGAACAAAAGAAGCCCCTTGAATTAAACGATGGTGATCCAACCACCAAGTCAGAGAAGATCGAACATTGGGATTTAAGGATATTAATTGTGATATCTTTGTATAATCCCTGCACCATTGGTTCAGCATACACAGCTGAAGAGGTCTCATGTGAAAACGAGCAAAAGGGATCGCGTCCGATGCAGCAGTCATGAGACCTAGAATTTTCCATGCACAAAGCTACCGAAGGGAATGATTGAGACTGAAGGTTTCGACAAGCTGAAACTAAATTCAGACGTCTCTTTTCTGTTAGAGACAAAGTCATGGACACTGAATCTATTTGGAAACCCAAAAAGGTTACCTTTGTCTGAGGAATCAATGAACTCTTTGGTAAATTGATCCTCCAACCATGTCTTTGAAGAAACAACACAAGTTGATTCGTATGAGATTCTGCAGAATGTAAAGACTGAGCAAGTACCAAGATATCGTTCAAATACGGAAATACCGCAATACCCTGTTCTCTGATTACAGAGAGAAGGGCACCGAGAACCTTTGAAAAGATCCTTGGAGGCTGGTTGCTCAGGCCAAACGGAAGAGCAACAAACTGGTAATGCTTGTCTAGAATAGAGAATCTCAGGAACTGATAGTGATCTGGATGAATTGGAATAGAAGATATGCATCCTGTAAGTCTATTGTAGACATATATGCCCTTTGCTAAACAAAAGGCAGAATAGTCCTTATAGTCACCATTTTGAATGTTGGTATTCTTACATAACAATTCAATATTTTTAGATCCAGAACTGGTCTGAAGGAATTCTCCTTCTTTGGTACAATGAATAGATTTGAGTAAAACCCCAGACCCTGTTCCAAAACTGGAACTGGCATAATTACCCCCAGCTGACTCTAGGTCTGAAACACATTTCAGAAACCGCCTGAGCCTTTACTGGGTTTACTGGGATGCGTGAGAGAAAAAATCTTCTCACAGGCGGCTTTACCTTGAAACCTATTCTGTACCCCTTTGAAACAATGTTCTGAATCCAAAGACTGTGAAATCGAATTGATCCAAACATCTTTGAAAAATCGTAACCTGGCCCCCTACCAGCTGTGCTGGAATGAGGGGCCGCACCTTCATGTGGATTTAGGGGGCTGGGTTTTGACTTCGAAAAGGCTTGGATTTATTCCAGACCTGGAGAAGGTTTCCAAACGGAAACTGTTTCCTTTAGAGGAAGGGTCAGTGCTTTTGTTCCTTATCTGACGAAAGAAACTAAAACGATTAGCAGTCCCTATATTTACCTTTAGATTTTTTGTCCTGAGGCAAAAAGGCTCCTTCCCCCCAGTAACAGTTGAAATTAATGAATCTAACTGAGAACCAAATAATGTATTACCTTGGAAAGAAAGAGAAAGCAATGTTGACTTAGAAGTCATATCTGCATTCCAAGATTTAATGCCATAAAGCCCTTCTAGCTAAAATAGCTAAAGACATATACCTGACATCAACTCTAATGATATCAAAAATGGCATCACAAACAAAGTTT
Source organism: Bombina bombina (assembly GCF_027579735.1). Taxonomy (NCBI): domain Eukaryota; kingdom Metazoa; phylum Chordata; class Amphibia; order Anura; family Bombinatoridae; genus Bombina; species Bombina bombina. Next base: position 860,664,318 of record NC_069500.1, read on the forward strand.
ATTAGCATGTTGAAGAAGATTAACAATGCTATAAGCATTATGGTCTGACACTTGTTGCGCTAAAGCCTCCAATCAAAAAGTGGAAGCTGCAGCAACATCAGGCCAAAGAAATAGCAGGCCTAAGAAGATTACCTGAACTAAATAAGCCTTCCTTAGAAAAGATTCAAGCTTCCTATCTAAAGGATCCTTAAAAGAAGTACTATCTGCCGTAGGAATAGTAGTACGTTTTAGCAAGAGTAGAGATAGCCCCATCGACTTTGGGGATTTTTTCCCAAAACTCTAATCTGTCCAGATAGCAAAGGGTACAATTTCCTAAACCTTGGGAGAAGGAGTAAATGAAGTACCCAGACTATTCCATTCCCTAGAGAATTACTTCTGAAAAGAGCATCAGGAACTGGAAAAACTTCTGGAATAACTACATGAGGTTAAAAAACTGAATTTAAACGCTTATTATTTTACTGGTCAAGAGGACTAGACTCCTCCATATCTAATGCAATTACACTTCTTTAAGTAAAGAACGAATAAACTCCATCTTAAATAAATATGAAGATTTATCAGTGTCAATAACTGAGGCAGAATCTTCTGAACCAGAGAGGATCCTCATCAGAAAATAGGATAAGTCAGAATGATGGCGGTCATTTAAAAATTCATCTGAAATATGAGAAGTTTTAAAAGACCTTTTACGTTTACTGGAAGGAGGAATAACAGACAGAGCCTTAGAAACAAATTCTCTTACATTAACAGGAACATCCTGAAGCATTAGATGTTGAAGGAACAACAACAGGGTAATGGATTATTACTAATGGAGACACTATCTTGTGTTAGAAAGTTTTTCATGACAACTAACACAAACTACAGCCGGAGGAACAGGTTTACCAAAAGTTTACAACAAATGCACTGTTAGCTTTGGTAGAACCAGCATCAGGCAGTAGTCTTTCCAGAAGTAGATTCTGATCCAGGGTCAGGTTGTGACATCTTGCAATATGTAATAGAAAAAACAACATATAAAGCAAAATTATAAAAATTCCTTAAATGACAGTTTCAGGAATGGGAAAAAATGCAAAACAAACAAGCCTCTAGCAACCAGAAGCAACAAAAAAATGAGACTGAAATAATGTAAAAAAACTGGCGCCAAGAATGACGCCCACTTTTTTTGGCACCAAGAATGACGCCCACATTATTTGGCGCCAAAAATGAAGCCCACATTTTTGGCGCCAAAAAACGTCTAACACGCATGCGTCAAAAATGAACGCACCACGTGAAAACTTCCGGGCGTCAACAATGGCGCCGTAATGACGAAATTTTGCGTCAAAAAAATTTGCGCCAAAAAATGATGCAGATTAAATTGAAGCATTTTTTGCCCCTGCAAGCCTAACACCCACAAGGAAAAAAGTCAATTGAAAATTTTTTAAAGGTAAGAAAAAATATTTTATTCATATGCATTTTCCCAAAAAATGAAACTGACAGTCTGGAAGAAGGAATACTGATTATCCTGAATCAAGGCAAATATAAGTTTAAGATATATAATTTAGAACTTTACATATTAAGTGCCCAACCAATAGCTTTGAGTGTCATAAATAGAAATAAGATTTTACTTACCCCAAGACACTCATCTACATATAGTGAATAGCCAAACCAGTTACTGAAACGAGAAATCAGTAGAGGTAATGGTAATAAGAGTAATATCGTCGATCTGAAAAGGGAGGTAGGGAGAAGAAATAGATTCCCCTAGAGGAAGACCAGTGGTATTCAAATAGGCAATACTCTCTTCACATCCCTCTGACATTCACTGCACTCTAAGAGGAAAACCGGGCTTCAGCCTGCTGCGAAGCGCATATCAACGTAGAAATCTAGCACAAACTTACTTCAACCACCTCCATTGAGGCAGAGTTTGTAAAACTGAATTGTGGGTGTGGTGAGGGGTGTATTTGTAGGCATTTTGAGGTTTGGGAAAATTTGCCCCTCCTGGTAGGAATGTATTATCCCATAAGTCACTAACTCATGGGACTCTTGCTAATTACGATGAAAGGAAAGCCTTAATATCTATGGAATGCATGGGTTCAAACGGAACCCCCTGGAAGAACTCTAAGAACTAAATTTTGACTCCATGGCGGAGCAATAGGGTTTAAACACAGGCGTAATTCTAACTAAAGCCTGACAAAATGCCCGAACGTCTGGAACATCTGCCAGATGCTTGTGCAACAAAATAGACAGAGCAGATATCTGTCCCTTTAGGGAACTAGCTGATAATCCCTTCTCGCATTCCCTCTTGGAGAAAAGACAAAATCCTAGGAATCCTGATTTTACTCCAGGAGAAGCCTTTGGATTTGCACCAAAAAAAGATATTTTCGCCATAGTCTTATGATAGAATTTTCCTGGTAACATGCTTTCGGACCTGAATCAAGGTATTTATGACTGACTCAGAGAAACCCCGTCGCTTTGATAGAATCAAGCGTTCGATCTCCAAGCAGTCAGTTGCAGAGAAATTAGATTTGGATGCTTGAATGGGACCTTTGAATCCGAAGTCCTGTCTCAATGGCAGAGACCATGTTGGAAGGGGATGACATGTCCACCAGGGTCTGCATACCAAGTCCTGCGTGGCCACGCAGGGCACTATCAAAATCACCAACGCTCTCGTCCTGTTTGTTTCTGCAATTCAGACGTGGAAGGAGAGAGAAAGGGGGTAAACACATAAGCCAGGTTGAACGACCAGGGTACTGCTAGAGCATCTATCAGTACAGCCTGAGGATCCCTTGGCCTAGAGCCATAAGCGAGGAAGTTTGGGGCGTTCTGACGAGACATGCACAGCAGCATCAGATCCCAACTCTGGTGTGCCCCATAGCCGAACCAGCTAGCAAACACCTCCGGATGGAGTTTCCCACTTCCCCGGATAAAAGTCTGACGACGTAGAAAATCTGCCTCCCAGTTCTCTACACCTGGGTATATAGATCGCTGACTAGATGGCAAGAGTATCCTCTGGCCCATTGGATTATCTTTGAGACCTCTATCATCGCTAAGGGAACTCTTTGTTCCACCCTGATGATTGATATAGAGCCACAGGTTGTATGTTGTCCGACCTGAAACCTGATGAATCTGGCCGAAGCCAGCTGAGGCCATAGCCTGGAGAGCATTGAATATCGCTCTTAATTTCAGAATTATTATCGGTAGAGAGCCTCCTCCCGAGTCCACAAACCCTGAGCTTTCAGGGAATTCCAGACTGCACCAGCCCAGCCCAGCAAGACTGTCGTCACTATAGACCCATTCTGGCCTGCGGGAAACACATTCCCTGGGACAGATGATCCTGTGAAAGACCACCAAAGAAGAGAGTCTCTGGTCCTCTTACCAGATTTATCTGAGGAGATAAGATCCGCATAATCCCCATTCCACTGATTTGAGCATGCAAGCGAGCAAACACCGAACTATGGGTCCATTGCCGCTTGACCATTAGTGCCGATTACCTCCATACACTGAGCCACTGACGGCCGAGGAATGGAAATGAAGAGCTCCCGCAGGTGGACAAAAATCTTTGATTTTCCTGACCTCTGTCAGAAATATTTTCATGTCAACCAATTCTATCAGAGTCCCTAGAAATGAAACTCTTGTGAGGGGGGAAAGAGAACTCTTTTTACGTTCAGCTTTCCACCCTTGAGACCTTAGAAAGGCCAACACTAAGTCCGTTGAGACTTGGCTAGTTGGAAGGAGTGACCGCTTGAATTAGAATGTTGTCTAGATAAGGCGCCACTGCTATGCCCTGAGGCTTTAGAACCGCCAGAAGGGACCCTAGCACCTTTGTGAAGATTTGCGACGCCGTGGCCAACCTGAAAGGAAGAGCCACAAACTGATAATGCTTGTCCAGAAAGGCGAACCTGAGGAACTGGTGATGATCTTTTGTGGATAGGAATGTGTAGAATACGCATCCTTTAAGTCCACGGTGGTCATATATTGACCCTCCTGTATCCATTGTAAGATAGTCCGAATGGTCCCCATCTTGAAAGATGGAACTCTTAGGAATTGGTCCTAGGATCTTGAGATCCAGAATTTGTCTGAAGGATCCCTCCTTTTTGGGAAACTATAAACAGATTGGAGTAGAACCCCTGCCCCTGTACTGCTTTTGGAACTGGGCAGAATCACTCCCATGGTAAAAACAAAATTTATGCTTACCTGATAAATTTATTTCTCTTGTGGTGTATCCAGTCCACGGATTCATCCATTACTTGTGGGATATTCTCCTTCCCAACAGGGAGCTGCAAGAGGATCACCCACAGCAGAGCTGTCTATATAGCTCCTCCCCTAACTGCCACCTCCCAGTCATTCGACCGAGAGCACAAGCAAGAAAAAGGAGAAACTATAGGGTGCAGTGGTGACTGTAGTTTTAAAAAAATAAAAGAAACACCTGCCTTAAAAATGACAGGGGGGCGGGCGGGCCGTGAACTGGATACACCACAAGAGAAATAAATTTATCAGGTAAGCATAAATTTTGTTTTCTCTTTGTAAGGTGTATCCAGTCCAGCGGATTCATCCATTACTTGTGGGATACCAATACCAAAGCAATAGGACAACGGATGAAGGGAGGGACAAGGCAGGCGCTTAAACAGAGGGCAACCACTGGCCTGTAAGACCTTTCTCCCAAAAACAGCCGCCGAAGAAGCAAAAGTATCAAATTTGTAGAATTTAGAAAAGGTGTGAAGCGAAGACCAAGTCGCCGCCTTACAAATCTGTTCAACAGAAGCCTCATTTTTAAAAAGCCCATGGTGGAGGATACTGCTCTAGTGGAATGAGCTGTAATTCCTCTCAGGAGGCTGCTGGCCAGCAGTCTCATAAGCTAAGCGGATTATAGCTTCTTAGCCAAAAAGAAAGAGAAGTTGCCGAAGCCTTTTGGCCTCTCCTCTGTCCAGAGTAGACAACAAAACAATGCAGATGTTTGACGAAAATCTCTAGTAGCTTGTAAATAAAACTTTAAAGCACGAACCACGTCAAGATTGTGTAATAGACGTTCCTTCTTTGAAGAAGGATTAGGGACACAGTGACGGAACAACAATCTCCTGATTGATATTCTTATTAGATACTTCCTTAAGTAGAAAACCAGGTTTGGTACGTAACACTACCTTATCTGCATGGAAAACGAGATAAGGGGAATCACATTGTAAAGCAGATAACTCCGAAACTCTTCGAGCCGAGGAGATAGCTATTAAAAACAGAACTTTCCAAGATAAGAGCTTAATATCTATGGAATGCAAAGGTTCAGCGGAACCCCTTGAAGAACCTTAAGAACTAAATTTAAACTCCATGGCGGAGCAACGGGTTTAAACACAGGATTGATTCCAACCAGAACCTGACAAAACGCCTGAACATCTGGAACCTCAGCCAGACGTTTGTGCAAAAGAACAGACAGAGCAGAAATCTGTCCCTTTTAAGGAACTAGCTGACAAACCCTTCTCCAATCCTTCTTGGAGAAAGGATAATATCCTAGGAATCCTGACTTTACTCCATGAGTAACCCTTGGATTCACACCAATGAAGATATTTACAACCATATCTTATGATAGATTTTCTTGGTGACAGGCTTTCGCCTGTATTAAGGTACAATGACCGACTCGGAGAAACCACGCTTTGATAAAATCAAGCGTTCAATCTCCAAGCAGTCAGACGCAGAGAAATTAGATTTTGATGGTTGAAAGGACCCTGAAGTAGAAGGTCCTGTCCTCAGCGGCAGAGTCCATGGTGGAAAGGATGACATGTCCACCAGATCTGCATACCAAGTCCTGCGTGGCCACGCAGGTAGCTATCAAAATCACAGAAGCTCTCTCCTGCTTGATCTTGGCAATCAGACGAGGGAGCAGAGGAAACAGTGGAAACACATAAGCCAGGGTTGAAGGACCAAGGCGCTGCTAGAGCATCTATCAGTGCTGCCTTGGGATCCCTGGACCTGGATCCGTAACAAGGAAGCTTGGCGTTCTGACGAGACGCCATGAGATCCAGTTCTGGTTTGCCCCAAAGTTGAATCAACTGTGCAAATACCTCCGGATGGAGCTCCCACTCCCCGGATGAAAAAGTCTGTCGACTTAGAAAATCCGCCTCCCTGTTCTCTACTCCTGGGATATGGATAGCTGATAGATGGCAAGAGTGAATCTCTGTCCATAGAATTATCTTTGAAACCTCCAACATTGCTAGGGAACTCCTTGTTCCCCCTTGATGGTTGATGTAAGCTACAGTCGTGATGTTGTCCGACTGAAATCTGATGAACCTGACCGTAGCTAGCTGAGGCCAAGCCTGAAGAGCATTGAATATCGCTCTTAGTTCCAGAATGTTTATCGAAGGAGTGCCTCCTCCTGAGTCCACGATCCCCTGAGCCTTCAGGGAGTTCAAGACTGCACCCCAGTCCAGAAGGCTGGCATCTGTTGTTACTATTGTCCAATCTGGCCTGCGGAAGGTCATACCTTTGGACAGATGGACCCGAGTAGCCACCAGAGAAGAGAATCCCTGGTCTCTTGATCCAGATTTAGTAGAGGGGACAAATCTGTGTAATCCCCATTCCACTGACTGAGCATGCAGAGTTGCAGCGGTCTGAGATGTAGGCGGGCAAACGGCACTATGTCCATTGCCGCTACCATTAAGCCGATTACTTCCATACACTGAGCCACTGAAGGGCGAGAAGTAGAATAAAGAACACGGCAGGAATTTAGAAGTTTTGACAACCTGGCCTCTGTCAGGTAAATCTTCATTTCTACAGAATCTATCAGAGTTCATAGGAAGGAAACTCTTGTGAGAGGGGACAGAGAACTCTTTTCTTCGTTCACTTTCCACCCATGAGACCTTAGAAATGCCAGAACAATGTCCATATGGGACATGGCAATTTCAAAATTTGACGCCTGTATCAGAATGTCGTCTAGGTAAGGGGCTACTGCTATACCCCGCGGCCTTAGGACCGCCAGAAGTGACTCCAGAACCTTCGTAAAGATTCTTGGTGCCGTAGCTAACCCAAAGGGAAGAGCTACAAACTGGTAATGCCTGTCTAGGAAGGCGAACCTGAGAAACAGATGATGATCTCTGTGTATCGGAATGTGAAGATAAGCATCCTTTAAGTCCACGGTAGTCATATATTGACCCTCCTGAATCATAGGTAGGATGGTTCGAATAGTCTCCATTTTGAAGGATGGGACCCTGAGAAATTTGTTTAGGATCTTGAGATCTAAGATTGGTCTGAAGGTTCCCTCTTTCTTGGGAACCACAAACAGATTTGAATAGAAGCCTTGCCCCTGTTCCTCCCTTGGAACTGGGTGGATCACTCCCATAACTAGGAGGTCTTGAACACAATGTAAGAATGCCTCTCTTTTTATCTGGTTTGCAGATAATTGTGAGAGGTGAAATCTTCCTTTTGAGGAAGAAGCTTTGAAGTCCAGAAGATACCCCTGGGACACAATTTCCAACACCCAGGGATCCTGGACATCTCTTGCCCAAGCCTGGGCGAAGAGAGAAAGTCTGATCGGTTACCGGATCGGGGGCTGATCTTTCATGCTGTCTTAGAGGCAGCAGCAGGCTTTTTGGCCTGCCTTCCTTTGTTCCAAGCCTGGTTAGGTCTCCAGACCGGCTTGGACTGGGCAAAATTTCCCTCTTGTTTTGTATTAGAGGAAGTTGATGCTGCGCCAGTCTTGAAGTTTCGAAAGGCACGAAAATTAGTCTGTTTGGTCCTTAATTTGTTGGACCTATCCTGAGGAAGGGCGTGACCTTTTCCTCCAGTAATATCAGAAATGATCTCCTTCAGTCCGGGCCCGAATAGGGTCTGCCCCTTGAAGGGAATATTGAGAAGCTTAGACTTTGAAGTAACGTCAGCTGACCAGGATTTAAGCCATAACGCCCTACGCGCTTGAATAGCAAAACCTGAGTTCTTAGCCGTTAGTTTGGTTAAATGAACAACGGCGTCAGAAACAAATGAATTGGCTAGCTTAAGAGCTTTAAGCTTGTCAAGTATATCATCCAATGGGGTTTCTACCTGTAGAGCCTCTTCCAGAGACTCAAACCAGAAGGCCGCAGCAGCAGTGACAGGGGCAATGCATGCAAGAGGCTGGAGAATAAAACCCTGTTGAATAAACATTTTCTTATGGTAACCCTCTAACTTTTTATCCATTGGATCTAGGAAAGCACAAACTGTCCCTCGACGGGGATAGTTGTACGCTTAGCTAGGGTAGAGACTGCTCCCTCCACCTTAGGGACCGTTTGCCATAAGTCCCGTGTAGCGGCATCTATGGGAAACATCTTTTTAAAAACAGGGAGGGGGAGAGAACGGTACACCTGGTCTATCCCATTCCTTAGTAATAATTTCTGAAAACCTCTTAGGTATTGGAAAAACATCAGTGTAAACAGGCACTGCATAGTATTTATCCAATCGACACAATTTCTCTGGGACCATAATGGTGTCACAGTCATTCAGAGCAGCTAAAACCTCCCTGAGCAACACGTGGAGGTGTTCAAGCTTAAATTTAAATGTAGAAATATCAGAATCAGGTTGCATCATCTTCCCTGAGTCAGAAATATCACCCACAGAAAGAAGCTCTCCTTCTTCAGCTTTTGCATATTGTGAGGCAGTATCAGACATAGTTCTTAAAGCGTCAGTACCATAGTACTTCCTCAGCTTCTGCATATTGTGAGGGGATATCAGACATAGCTACTAAAGCGTCAGAGTGCTCTGTATTTTTCCTAGCCCCAGAGCTGTTCTGCTTTCCTTGTAACCCTGGTAGTTTGGACAATACCGCTGTAAGGGTATGATCCATAACTGCCGCCATGTCTTGTAAGGTAAACGCTATGGGCGCGCTAGATGCACTTGGCACCTCTAGAGCGGGCGTCCCTTGAGCGGGAGTCATAGGTTCTGACACGTGGGGAGAGTAAGTCGGCATAACTTCCCCCTTGTCAGTTTCCTCTGGTGAATCTTTTAAAGCCAGAATATGATCTTTATAAACTTATAGAAAGATCAGTGCATTTGGTACACATTCTAAGAGGGGGTTCACAATGGCTTCTAAACATAATGAACAATGAGTTTCCCTCTATGTCAGACATGTTTAAACAGACTAGTAATGAGACCAGCAAGCTTGGAAAACACTTTAATAACTGAAACAAGCAAAAATAAAAACGGTACTGTGCCTTTAAGAGAAAAAAACAATCACAGAAACTGCAAAACAGTGAAGAAAGCAGTAAATTTTACGAAATTTATACAGTGTGTATAATAGACTGAAATAGCATTGCACCCACTTGCAAAGGGATGATTAACCCCTTAGTTTCAAAACCGGATCAAAAAAACGATAAACGTTTTTAAACATTCACAACCAACTGCCACAGCTCTACTGTGGCTCCTACCTGCTCATACAACGATTTTGGAAGGCACAAAAACCCTTTAGAGAGGTCCTATATGTTCAGGGGACTCCTTCAGGGAAGCTGGATGTCTCAAGCTGCAAAAACTACTGCGCAATTTAGGCGCAAAATTAGGCCCCTCCCAACCTGTACTCACAGTGAGAGGGCCTTAAAAAAACTATCCCTAGGCAAAATCTAGTCAGCCATGTGGAAAAACTGAGCCCCAGAATAAAGTTTTATCACCATTTGTAATAAATGTTTATATACATCAAGCAAACGTTATATCTATTCATTAATGAAAATAAATAACAAAAATATTACCCTTTACAGCAAGCATGATACCAGTCGTTATTAAATCACTGTAATCAGGCTTACCTTAAATAAATCAGGTACTGTCAGCATTTTCTAGCTTATCTCTCTAGAAAAATTTAAAACTGCACATACCTCAGAGCAGGTAACCCTGCACGCTATTCCCCCAGCTGAAGTTACTCATCTCTTCAGTTATGTGTGAGAACAGCAGTGGATCTTAGTTACAAACCGCTAAGATCATCAAAAACCTCAGGCAGACTCTTCTTCAACTTTCTGCCTGAGGCTAAAATAGTACAACTCCGGTACCATTTGAAAATAATAAACTTTTGATTGAAGATAAACTACATTAATACACCACATCTCTCTAGCTACTACCCTTGTCGAGAGCTGCAAGAGAATGACTGGGAGGTGGCAGTTAGGGGAGGAGCTATATAGACAGCTCTGCTGTGGGTGATCCTCTTGCAGCTCCCTGTTGGGAAGGAGAATATCCCACAAGTAATGGATGAATCCGTGGACTGGATACACCTTACAAGAGAAAAGGTCTTCTACACAGCGTAAGAACGCCTCTCTTTTTGTCGGGTTTACAGACAATTGAGACAGATGGAACCTCCCCCTTGGAGGAGAATCCTTGAAATCTAGAAAGTATCCCTGGGTTACAATTTCTACTGCCCAGGAATCCTGAACGTCTCTTGCCCAGGCCTGAGCAAAGAGAGAGAGAGTCTGCCCCCTACTAGATCCGGATCGGGGGCTACCCCTTCATGCTGACTTAGTGGCAGCAGCAGGCTTTTTGGCCTGTTTACCCTTGTTCCAAGCCTGATTAGGTCTCCAGGTTGGCTTGGATTGAGCAAAGTTCCCCTCTTGCTTTGCAGCAGCGGAAGAGGTAGAGGGACCACTCTTGAAGTTTCGAAAGGAACGAAAATTATTTAGTTTGGTCCTAGTCTTATTTGACTTATCCTGAGGGAGGGTATGACCCTTCCCTCCAGTAATGTCAGAAATTATCTCTTTCAATGCAGGCCCGAATAGGGTCTTACCTTTGAAAGGGATCGACAAAAGCTTAGATTTAGATGACACATCAGCTGACCAGGACTTAAGCCATAACGCTCTACGCGCTAAAATGGCAAAACCTGAATTCTTAGCTGCTAATTTAGCAAGATAAAAAGCGGCGTCTGTAATAAAAGAATTAGCCAACTTAAGAGCCTTAATTCTGTCCAAAATATCATCTAGTGGGGTCTCCACCTGAAGAGCCTCTTCTAGAGCCTCAAACCAAAAGGCAGCTGCAGTGGTTATAGGAACAATGCACGCTATAGGTTGAAGAAGAAAACCTTGATGAACAAAAATTTTCTTTAGAAGACCCTCTAATTTTTTTATCCATAGGATCAATGAAAGCACAACTGTCTTCAATAGGTATAGTTGTACGCTTAGCCAGGGTAGAAATAGCTCCCTCCACTTTAGGGACCGTTTGCCATGAGTCCTTTATGGTGTCAGAAATGGGAAACATTTTCTTAAAAACAGGAGGGGGAGAGAACGGAATACCTGGTTTATCCCACTCCTTAGTAACAATGTCTGAAATCCTCTTAGGGACCGGAAACACATCAGTGTAAATAGGAACCTCTAAATATTTGTCCATTTTACACAATTTCTCTGGAACTACAATAGGGTCACAATCATCCAGAGTAGCTAAAACCTCCCTGAGCAATAAGCGGAGGTGCTCTAGCTTAAATTTAAATGCCGTCATATCTGAATCTGTCTGAGGGAATGTCTTTCCTGAAACAGAAATCTCTCCCTCAGACATCAAATCCCTCATCCCTACTTCAGAACATTGTGAGGGAATATCGGATACGGCTACTAAAGCGTCAGAAGGCTCAGCATTTGTTCTTAACCCAAAGCTACTGCGCTTCCCTTGCAAACCAGGCAGCTTAGATAAAACCTCTGTGAGGGTAGTATTCATAACTGAAGACATATCTTGCAAGGTGAAAGAATTAGACGCACTAGAAGTACTTGGCGTCGCTTGTGCGGGCGTTACTGGTTGTGACACTTGGGGAGAACTAGATGGCAAAACCCGATTTCCTTCTGTATGAGGATCATCTAATGCCAAATTTTTATAAGTCAAAATATGCTGTTTGCAATTTATAGCGGGAAACATTCTAAGAGGGGGTTCCACAATGGCTTCTAAACAAATTGAACAATGAGTTTCCTCAGTCTCAGACATGTTTAACAGACTAGTAATAAAGCAAGCAAGCTTGGAAAACACTTTATTTAATAAAAAAAAACACAATTTGCAAAAACGGTACTGTGCCTTTAAGAGAAAAAAAGGCATACACAAACTGCAAAACAGGTTAAAATTGCTTAAATTTTTCTGAAATTTAAACAGTGTACCCACTAAGCTTTAGAAGGATTGCACCACAAGTTAATAAGCAATAAACCCCCAAATGAAAAAACAGGATTGAAAAATGTCTAAAACCGGTTAAACACCCCTATAAGCACCTTGCCACAGCTCTGCTGTGGCCCTACCTGCCCTTAGGAAGCGATAACAGAATTTATGCTTACCTGATAAATTACTTTCTCTTACGGTGTATTCAGTCCACGGATTCATCCTTACTTGTGGGATATTCTCAATCCCTACAGGAAGTGGCAAAGACAGCACACAGCAAAGCTGTCCATATAGCTCCCCTCAGGCTCCGCCCCCCCAGTCATTCGACCGACGGTTAGGAGAAAAAGGAGAACCATAGGGTGCAGTGGTGACTGTAGTTATTATAAATTAAATTTGAACCTGACTTATATGTCAGGGCGGGCCGTGGACTGAATACACCGTAAGAGAAAGTAATTTATCAGGTAAGCATAAATTCTGTTTTCTCTTACTTGGTGTATTCAGTCCACGGATTCATCCTTACTTGTGGGATACCAATACCAAAGCAATAGGACACGGATGAAGGGAGGGAACAAGTCAGGTAACCTAAACGGAAGGCACCACTGCTTGCAAAACCTGTCTCCCAAAAATAGCCTCCGAAGAAGCAAAAGTATCGAATTTGGAAAATTTAACAAATGTATGCAGTGAGACCAAGTCGCTGCCTTACAAATCTGTTCAACAGAAGCCTCAATCTTGAAAGCCCATGTGGAAGCCACAGCTCTAGTGGAATGAGCTGTAATTCGTTCAAGAGGCTGCTGTCCCGCAGTCTCATAAGCCAAACGGATGATGCTTTTCAGCCAAAAGGAAAAAGAGGTAGCAGTCGCTTTCTGACCTCTCCTCTTACCAGAATAGACAACAAACAAGGATGATGTTTGTCTGAAATCTTTAGTTGCTTTTAAATAGAATTTTAAAGCACGAACCACGTCAAGATTGTGTAAAAGTTGTTCCTTCTTCGAAACTGGTTTATTACTTATTAGAAACCACTTTTCGAGCAGAAGAAATGGCTACTAAAAACAAAACTTTCCAAGATAAAAACTTAATATCTATGGAATGCAAAGGTTCAAACGGAACCCCTTAAAGAACTGAAAGAACTAAATTTAGACTCCATGGAGGAGCCACAGGCTTGAAACAGGCTTGATTCTGACTAGGGCCTGTGCACAACACCTGAACGTCTGGTACAGCAGCCAGACGCTTATGTAACAGAATAGACAGAGCAGATATCTGTCCCTTTAAGGAACTAGCTGACAGACCCTTCTCCAATCCTTCTTGGAGAAAAGACAATATCCTTGGAATCCTAATCTTACTCCACGAGTAACCCTTGGATTCACACCAACAAAGATATTTCCACCATATCTTATGGTAAATTTTCCTGGTGACAGGCTTTCTGGCCTGTATCAGAGTGTCTATAACTGATTCAGAGAAACCACGCTTAGCTAGAATTAAGCGTTCAATCTCCAAGCAGTCAGTTGCAGAGAAACTAGATTTGGATGCTTGAAAGGACCTTGAATTAGAAGATCCTGTCTCAATGGCAGCTTCCATGGTGGGACCGATGAAATGTCCACTAGGTCTGCATACCAAGTCCTGCGTGGCCACGCAGGCGCTATCAGAATTACCGAAGCCTTCTCCTGTTTGATTCTGGCTACTAGCCGAGGGAGAAGAGGAAACGGTGGAAGACATAAGCTAGACTGAACGACCAAGGCGCTATTAATGCATCCATCAATGCCTCCTTGGGATCCCTGGATCTGGATCCGTAAAGGGGAAGTTTGGTGTTCTGACGGGACGCCATCAGATCCAATTCTGGAATGCCCCATAGCTGAGTCAGCTGAGCAAAAACCTCCGGGTGGAGTTCCCACTCCCCCGGATGGAAAGTCTGACGACTTAGAAAATCTGCCTCCCAGTTGTCTACCCCTGGGATGTGAATTGCAGATAGATGGCAGGAGTGATCCTCCACCCATTTGATGATCTTGTATACTTCCTTCATCGCTAGGGAACTTTTTGTTCCTCCCTGATGATTGATGTACGCTACAGTCGTGATGTTGTCCGACTGAAATCTGATGAATTTGGCCTCCGCTAGTTGAGGCCACACCTGGAGCGCTCTCAACTCCAAAATGTTTATCGGAAGAAGAGATTCTTCCTGAGACCGTAGTCCCTGAGCCTTCAGGGAGTTCCAGACCGCACCCCAGCCTAACAGACTGGCATCGGTCGTGACAATGATCTACTCCGGTCTGCGGAAACTCATTCCCTGAGACAGGTGATCTTGATTCAACCACCAGAGAAGAGAGTCTCTGGTTTTCTGGTCCATTTGTACTTGAGACAAATCTGCGTAATCTCCATTCCACTGTTTGAGCATGTCACAGCTGCAGTGGTCTGAGATGAATTCGGGCAAAAGGGACTACATCTGTTGCCGCAACCATTAAACCAATTACTTCCATGCACTGAGCCACGGAAGGCCGAGGAATGGAATGAAGAACTCGGCAAGTATTCAGCAGTTTTGACTTCCTGACCTCTGTCAGAAAGATTTTCATTTCTACCGAGTCTATTAGTGTTCCCAGGAAAGGAATCCTTGTGAGCGGGGACAGAGAACTCTTTTCTACGTTCACCTTCCACCCGTGAGACCTTAGAAAGGCCAGAACTATGTCCGTATGAGCCTTGGCTCTGTGAAAGGACGACGCATGTATTAATATGTCGTCTAGGTAAGGTGCTACTACAATGCCCCGCGGTCTTAGAACCGCTAGAAGGGACCCTAACACCTTTGTGAAAATTCTGGGAGTGTTGGCCAACCCGAAAGGAAGGGCCACGAAAGGAATGCCGTCATATCTGAATCTGTCTGAGGGAATGTCTTTCCTGAAACAGAAATCTCTCCCTCAGACATCAAATCCCTCATCCCTACTTCAGAACATTGTGAGGGAATATTGGATACGGCTACTAAAGCGTCAGAAGGCTCAGCATTTGTTCTTAACCCAAAGCTACTGCGCTTCCCTTGCAAACCAGGCAGCTTAGATAAAACCTCTGTGAGGGTAGTATTCATAACTGAAGCCATATCTTGCAAGGTGAAAAGAATTAGACGCACTAGAAGTACTTGGCGTCGCTTGTGCGGGCGTTACTGGTTGTGACACTTGGGGAGAACTAGATGGCAAAACCTGATTTCCTTCTGTATGAGAATCATCTAATGCCAAATTTTTATAAGTCAAAATATGGTGTTTGCAATTTATAGTGGGACACATTCTAAGAGGGGGTTCCACAATGGCTTCTAAACAAATTGAACAATGAGTTTCCTCAGTCTCAGACATGTTTAACAGACTAGTAATAAAGCAAGCAAGCTTGGAAAACACTTTATTTAATAAAAAAAAACACAATTTGCAAAAATGGTACTGTGCCTTTAAGAGAAAAAAAAGGCATACACAAACTGCAAAACAGGTTAAAATTGCTTAAATTTTTCTGAAATTTAAACAGTGTACCCACTAAGCTTTAGAAGGATTGCACCCCAAGTTAATAAGCAATAAACCCCCAAATGAAAAAAAACAGAATTTATGCTTACCTGATAAATTACTTTCTCCAACGGTGTGTCCGGTCCACGGCGTCATCCTTACTTGTGGGAATATCTCTTCCCCAACAGGAAATGGCAAAGAGTCCCAGCAAAGCTGTCCATATAGTCCCTCCTAGGCTCCGCCCACCCCAGTCATTCGACCAACGGACAGGAGGAAAAAACAGGAGAAACTATAGGGTGCCGTGGTGACTGTAGTTAGAGAAAATAATTCATCAGACCTGATTAAAAAAACCAGGGCGGGCCGTGGACCGGACACACCGTTGGAGAAAGTAATTTATCAGGTAAGCATAAATTCTGTTTTCTCCAACAT